>NW_009207406.1:93326-138641 GCF_000690835.1 Fulmarus glacialis | reverse complement strand
TATATGAATGTAAGTTGTGGCCCCTTGTGCGTCAGCCAACCACCTTTCATAGATTTGAAGTGGGTATGTTTAGTCATGATTCTGCTTCCAGTGTGTATTACTCTACCTGGATCATCTTAACTCAGAATTTTCTCCACATCTTTGTACGTCTTAATTCTACTCTATGGCGGACCTGAGGAAAAGCAAGTTGTTGCAGCAGAAGGTCCTTTTTTCCCCTCATAGCGATACAGCTGGACAGGACTTCCTGCCGACCTTTGCGGATAGTCTCTTCAGTGGGAAAGCATGCAATTTTATGCATCTTTTCTGTATCATAATAATGCAGACAAGACAAGATAAGAAGATTAATAGATCCTATCTCTGTTTAGTGATAACAGAGAAAAGTAAGGGCGGAAAAGATATACGTAGGCAGAGCTAAAAAGTCCTGGAAGACAGTTAACAAGAAAATAATTCCTGATTTTTGAAAATATTGAGGTGCAGACTCAAACTATTAAGTATTTTAAGTGTTGGTGTAACAAGAGACAATGGAACCTACAAGGGAACAAAATAATTTTGATTTATTGGCTCTTATTCTGAAAGATAAGTGCTTCCTGTGCTGAAAGTTCCTGTATTACACCAACCCCAGCATTGCTGAAAATTAGCTACTGCATGAGTGTTTGCTGTGTAGGCCCGTCTACACGAAATCGTTCCAGTTGCATTAATCTCCTGTTTCACTAGATTTTCTTCTAGAATATATTCCAAAAATTTATCCTATTTATCAGTTTGTATTTGGTTTGATGCTTGGGCAGAAATTTGGGGTTATTTTTCTTGCTTCGTACCAAGTTGTTTGTACGTAGTTCTTCATATTAAGAACCTTTTCTCATATTCATTTAACATATTTTATTTGTAGAACAATTAATTCTCAGTTAGTGACAGTTACCACTATCAGTCATGCTTAATTAAAAAAAAAAAAACAAAACAAAAAACCCCAAACCAAACCAAACCAAAAAACACCAAAAAACCTGTAATGACAATGTTTAATTATTCAAACAATTCAGTAAAATTCAGTCAGGCTTAAATCATAACCTGGCCATCCATAAGACATTTAGATTTCTGTGTCTCTTGATTACTTATGTCATATACAAAATAGATCCAAACCAGTTGTTACTTCATATTTTCTTGGTCCTACATGGATTTAATCAACATTAATTACACTATAAGTCTGTCAGTGCTGACCTATTTAAACACAACAGGACATGTTTTCAAGGCACCAGGCCAAAATTACAAGCCAACACAAGTTCCCCTTGACTCTTCTTTAAGATATATGCATTTCCACAAAAGTGCCACTGACACAAGGTCTCTGGCGAATTGGTATCTCACTATATACACACCTTAACCGGTCTGTATGTACCATAAAAAAACTAATGACGCACCGAGTGTCAGTTCATGTGGTTATTAGATATCACGTATTTTGTTGTTAAATAACATTAAATATTTAAATTTCTTCAGTTTATTCAAAAGCATGGCATACGGCCACTGAAATACAACGTGGGCCACTTACTGTATGTGTTACATTTTCTAGAATTTAAAATGAAATCTGATTTCTGTGGCGAATTTCATTAACAGACTCTTTTCTTAACTAATAGATGCTTTTTCTTTGGCACTTTCCTTACTGGATTCTCATTCTTCTAATGACTCATAGAAATAATTGTTGTAGTGGGGATCACCAAATAGACACAGAGCATTGTGTTTGCCAAATGATATCCTTAAAGCAAAAAGAATTCTATATGTAACTATAAAAATTGGGCATTTTTCAGATTATAAGAGAAATACTTTGCTCCAAGGCAGCCTCATGGGGCACCATCTGGCTTCACAAATCTTCAGAAGTGAGATTTTCCTTGAATAAAACTTATCCAATCAACCTCTGTGAAAACTGTATAATGTAAAAAATCCTTCATTATCACATTCATTCAGTGTTCCTTGGTAGTCTAGGTGAGCCTGGGTGCAAAACCCAGATTCTTTTCGTACTAAAAATATATGGTTTTGATTTCAGTGCTTGGTTAAGCTCAGCGTTTTACAACTTCAGTCTCCACTTCTTTCAAGGAAATAATTTCAATTGGCAAACAACTTTTTTAATGTTTTACTTTTATTGAAGGATTTCTTTCAACTTCCATTGCCCTTTTGGCTATAATGTAAGTTTAAGAACTCAAATTTCTGCAACCCAACTGAAAGTATTTTAAATATTCTTTTTCAGGCAGTCTAGGATGTAATGTGTCTCTATTTAAGATAGATAACTGATATGAAGTATGCCTTAAATGGTGATCTTTGCATTTTAAGTCACAGCCCGGAGTTTTTCCTATTAATTTGTAAAAAAGCTCTGGAGCTGTAACATGAGATACTGGAAAATGGCTGATATAATATTTCAGAGCAATTTTATTCTGAGTATAGTCAAGAATATATAGGAATAAAGGTTCCAAATTTTTCTTCGCACAGGCGCAAGTTTACCCTCAGACAACTGGCTGCACACATTAAAGAAGTTTGCTATTTAAAGTGTGAGTAGATGGCAGGATGGCTATCACTGGATCTTCTTAAGGATGAAGGTTTTGCTTTTTAAAGTAAAAGGAATAGAGGTCAAGGTGATATGCTGCCATTATACATAATACCTTGTACGTTCTGACACATCATCAGTACCAACAATGAAAATATATTTTAATCTTGTATATAATGTGAAGGAAAACTTTGTGAAATTTATTCATTATTTTATCCACAGCAAAGTGTTCACTTCTGATTGAAACCATTACACTTAAATAGCACTGAAATGATACAGAAACGGAGCCTTGGAACATCTGGCCATTGTTCATCCCTGTTGCACATGTAAGAGAAGCCAGAAAGCTCCCTCAAGTCCTCCCGGGCTGGCATCTGACAAAGAGAGCAGAGTTTGTGTCTCAGGACTTCTTTGCAAGTCTTCATACAGAGGAGATAGCCAAAATAAATATTATATAGGAAAGATGTGAAACATGAGGATGCCCAAAAATGCAAGATAAGCTGCCATATACTAATTAGTTTAGCATCTCCGCATCACCTCAAGAATTGCAAAGAGAAAAGAAAATTGGTTTAATCCTAAGACAGGATTGTATTGCAGGTTCTCACAGGAAAATGTCCATGATTTACGTTTTATGCATTTTCTTAAAAATTAGGCATTAAAATAAACCAATGTGACTGGAACAGGCACTGCTTAAAAGAGATACAGTAAAATACAGCACCTTCTGCATTTTCAATAAATTTTAAAAGAATGCCAAATATTACTACTGAAACTTAGGTCTAATGTTATTTTTCTGCATTCCCTTTTTTTTCCAATTAGGCTTTAAAATTCCGAGGCAAACACAAATTGCAGAAAGAGAAAGAAAACAGTGTTGTTGTTATGTTCGCATTGCTTCTGCCCCCCAGTTCCAGTGAGGGTCTGTCACTTGTTCGGCGCTGGCGGTGGTTTCTATGGCAATTCGTCCTGATGCGTGGAGAGGAGGGGAACGGCACCGCTCCTGCAGGAGTAAGGCTTCTCTGTGCTTCTGTCAGTGCTGGCTGTCTCAGATAATTTAACGCACAGGCAGTAACTATTACAGCAATGGCACACAATTATTATGTGTTTGACTTTAGTGCTTAAGTGAGATTGTGGTAGACACAGTCCTTGGCAATTATAAGAGGCTGTTTCTGTACAGAAGAGCCCACAACCTAAACAAATTAAGCAAAGAGGGAAGAAGGAGCACTCATATCTTAATTTTGCAGGTGGAAAACAAGAAGAGAACTTGTCATCTGCTGAAGAGAACGTGTGAAGCCCACGGCAGTGGCAGTAACCCAGGTCTCTTCAGTCTTCGACCAGCACTGTACATTTAAGATCTTTCTTCCTCATTTTCAAAATTGTTTCATAGGTGCCTGCACTAACTTTCACATTCAAAAACCTCCAGTGATGTTCCCAGGGAGAAAAAAGGCTGTTTTTTTCAGCTTTTTGTGTTTGATGTTTCAAAACATTAGGCACTCCCTAGCCCATATTCACACCCTGCTCATGCTAATGAATATCAGGGTAGACTATATGCAGAACAGCTAAGTTAAACCCGTGTAAAATGTATGCGAGTAGTCTTTTGCTAGTAGGCCAGGATAGCCCAGCAAGTTTTCTCAGAACCAATACACAGTTCTAATTTGATTTCATCCAGCAATGCTAATAAAAGAACACTCCAAGGCGAGAATTTAAAATGATTAATTACAATGCTTTAAAAGATGAAAAAGAATCTGTGTGTGTCAGTCATCCTCACAGGGCAAGGAATAATGAAAATGAAATGCACGCAGGAATGAGTTTTCTGTTGTCAATGATAAAAGTGATAATCGCCCCGAGTCAGAGCAAAATGACAGGTGAAAGAAACCTATAGAACATCACCTAAGGGAGCTCCTGAGGCCGGTGCTCAGTACCACATATACGCATGCTAGACTGATATTTAATGAAGCTCTGTTTGACTCTATAATGAATGTTGAAGGCTCTCTGGAGCAGCAAACATCATTTAACACTGCTAGAAGCAAATGCTTTATTTTTGTTTGCTGGCGGGGGGCGGGGGCATATTTTAACACAGTTTTTCGGCTCTTTCAATGAACAAATTGAATTTGGAAGAGGGGAAAAATCCCTTTATGGTGCAAAGAAAATTTAGTTTTATGTTGTATTTCTAACATTTTTATATACGTAGAATGGAAGAGGAAACGCAGCAGGGATAGCCTAATGTGTTAATGAGCAAAATTAGACTGGTTTTGAAGTCTCTATTATTCATGCTAGCTAGGGACTAGTCTGACCCTTGTCATGTAAGGAGTAGCCAATAGATTTCTAAATCATGTCTGTATGGTCTGTGGTCAAACAGCTGAAGGTGAAAAAGAAATTGAAATAGATTCCTACCCATGATTTAAAACGGATGTGGTGATTGTACTGTATAAATGTATCTTCTAAAGACCTTTGGGACGGTACAACAAGACCAAGCCAGTAAATAACGGTTCAAGTTGTACATTGGTAGTAGAGCTGAAGCCCATAGCACTGACAGGCAGCATTTCCTATCTGTTTTGATCTTAATCAAGTTATCTATGTGCCTTTTGTGGCTCTCCAGAGACATTTTTTGAAGTTAACATCACTACATCAGCTTTTGTCCAATTGATGGCCCAAATTATGCCAGATTTGCTTCTTCCCTCCCCCGTTTCTTTCCAGCATACTAATTTCACTGTTGCTAGAATCAATTTAGGCAGAATATGGTTTAATACTGCCTCAACCAGCAATTGCTATTATATCCATCTGTAAGGCTCAAAATGTGTCTACCCCCTGGAGATGTAATACTTAATTCTTATCTCTGTTTTTTGCTACCTTGCCCAGGCATGCAGTGTGTTAAAGACACAAATAAAAAGGATTCTGGAAAAAAAAAAAAATCTTATTGACCATTGGCAATGTCAGCCCATGTTTATTATGATGGGAAAAACTATATGAGTATAAAGAAAGGAAACACTTTGAGAGGGACAAGACCTTACTTACAAACACAGGCGTTTTTCTGCTGTTCAGCCGTTTGAAGTAATAGGGAGAGTGGGAAGAAAGTGCTCTGTTAGGTTGTTAACTTGGGCTTCAGAAAAAGCGGCAGAACTCTGTTTTGTTTTGTTAATGGAGGAGAGGGTTCATAGTAATTTCTATAGTAATCATTACACCATTGGCCCTTTTAGCTATTTATTTTGTGAATTAAAAGAAAAGTTAGTGAAAGCCAACCACAATTTCAGAAAAAAAAAAAAATCTAGGGGATGACCAAGTAGAATATTTGGAATATTATACAGAAAATACGAAGAAGCAAGAAGACAGTTCCTTAACATTTAAAACCACAAAAAAAATGTGTCTTTTGGGAACATAAAATTGGAGAACTCTTTTTCAATATTTATTGTCAAAAGTTACACTTTCTATTGCTTACAATTTATAAAATAATCTAATCTTGAAGGTCGTAATGCAGTCCAAGTTGTTCCAAAGTGGTCAGAAATAGCAAGTTTCCCAAATTATTCAAATAGAGTGGAGGATGTTCTGGTATTCGCACATATACTGCGTGGTATAGGAGCATCAAATACAACCTACACAGATCACAATTTATTAAAATTATCACAACAGAAATGGGACTTATCTGTAGTAGGTTCCATATAGCTACAGGTGTTTGATCTATAGGGATACTTCTAGCAGAGATGTTAAACAACATCAGAGGAAAAATAAGGTATTAAACAGGCAGTCATTTTTTATCATTTCCTATCTGAAAGATTTTGATATTTTGTGTTTATTGTCAAAGTTTCTAGAAAAAATCTCGGGTCCAAGTATATTCCCATGAGACAAACTCTCAAGATTTTTGTTGCTGTTGTTATAGATAAAGAAAAGTGACAAATAATGAAACTTGTCCCAGAATAGGTCTGTTGTGAAACCAAAAAGAATGTTCTAGCACGTTTGAGAGGCCATGCCATTATTCTTTTTCAGCAAGCCTAAAAGATGAAATACTCTTCACATATGATCAATTTAGTTTTATACATAAAGTTTATCCAAATGAGAAAAACATTTATTTTTTAACTTCTTTCTAGTTCTAGGTGATTTCTAAGAGAAAACCCATCCCCAGCTGGGCTTTTCATAGGTAGTCTTCTCACACTCCAAGGTATATCCATAGTTTTTTAATGTAACATTCTCAGGTGAACTTCTAAGCAGATCTTCCCTTCTGTGTCCCCAAGAGATTTAATTTAATGCATCCTTTGTACAATTAATTACCGCACATCCGTAATGTTGTATCAATGGGTCATCAAGGAACTGGCTCCTGTAAAGAAAAAGAATTGACCATGTGTGGGGTCACTGTTTAGTTTAAAAGGAGACAGGAAAATATTTGCATGACCTCTGTCATGACTAATGACTTAATATGCTGAGACAAATGGCGATTCTTGGTTCACAAAACCGGTAGTAGAGAAGAAAGATCATCTTTACACATTCAAATGCTGTTTGGCCACAGTGGTCCTGGGTACAGAGAAAGAAGGAAAGGAAAGGTCTAGTATCTTATCTGGTATAAATTCATTTTTGTCTAATGACAATTTTACCTGATTTGGAAGTTCAATGAAAGATGTGCAATGGAAGCGGAGGCCAAATTTGAGCCATGGGTTTGGAGTGCTAAAGAGAAGCAGGACAAAACGTGTGATACTCCTAGTGATCGCGATGGGTTCCTGGTGAAGAGTGCCAACGGTCTGCCAGAAATAGGGTTCTGCAGACTCCACTTTTGCAGTTCCTGTAACTTTTCTGTCAGTCCTGTGACCACCATATTAACCCAGAGGAGCAACTAGAAGTACGCGTCCAAAAACAACTTACTAAGCTGCTACTGTATTTTAATATTGCTGAAATGTTAGACAAGGGATAGGATTAACCTACCATTTTCCCTGCCTAGACTAATTAGACATGGGTAGGAAGAGTGTCAGTAAGCATATCTACTTGCAGTTATTTTTGTTTCTGAGCAAATCTGTAAAAGCATAAATCACGGCAGCTATTGTTTGTCTGTCTTTAGAATTACTTTTTCTCCCTTTACTTGTAGTTTTTTAGTTACTATTCTCACTAAATGTAGCAGCTTTATACCGCTAAGATAAAATATTATTGAATCTCCTGCCAAACCTGTTAAGACTTCTCTAAGTGGATGCCAGCTCTTGAGAGGCTGAAATTTGTCGTTTCACTTACTTCAGTTAACAGTTTGCCTACTGCCCACACAGAACACACAAAAGAAAGAAAATAATCCGTATTATTCTACAAGAAATTTTTTGGTATGACTTAGGTAGAAACTATTTTTAACATTCTTCTAAAAGAGGCATAATTCCCTTCAGTGAATAATGGATAATAGCAGGACCACATTGCTGGGTCTCAAAACTCCTTACACACAGGCCATCTTAAGTGCCCTACGCCACCCTGAAAACTCATTAGCATTTCTAGGCATTGAACTTGGGTGAAAAATGATGTAGAGTGTGCAGAAAAAATTCAGAGCAGTTACCATAACATGGATGGGCATGGCTGGGACTGCAGCAAATTTAACCCTTCTGTATAATCACCAGAGATTAGATTTCCTATTTTAAACATAAACAATGTGGGACCTCTTCACTCCCATCGTAAGTCCTAACAGTTTACCAAATAATAGCCTTTCCCACAGCAGTAGCTAGGAACCACATCGTTCTGGAAACTTGAATAAATTTAAGAGTGGGTAAATCAGGGCAGAGCAACAAATCTCCAAGGGTGGTTTTCAGGTGTTGGAGAAGTACATTTCCCTTTTACCCCAACGAGGTAACGAAGTCGCTTTCCCTTCCATCTGGCTTACTTCCCTCTGCCTGTGGAAGCGTAAGTCCTGCTTCAGAGAGAATACGGGATAATTGAATTAAACAGTGCCAAACCTTCCTCTGTGTTACTATATTATTACATATTTTTATGCACCGTGACTAGAGAAGCACGTATGGCTTCCTTGAACATTTTAGCTATCACTGAGGGAATTTCCCTCTGTTTCTGAACAAGCACGTAGTTTGCATAAGCTAAACATAAGTGTACCAATCCAGGGTGGAAACTGAATTTAAAAACAAGAGGTCAGAAAAAAACTAGCAAAGTGTTGCCAGTATTTTAACACAGAGATCCCAGGAACAGGTAGCCTGTGATAGTTGATATATGTTCAAAGTCATTTAATGTCTTTTTGTTTAGCCAAAACGGCCTCCTCGTGCCTGGAAGTGTTCTGTATCAATAACCTTAATCCTCGTGCAGCCTTTACAGATGAAGCCGTGCGTGGGTTTTCCTCGGAGCAGCGGAGCTGGGCAGCTTCCCCATGCTCAGGTTAGGACTCACCCCAGGGGTGGTTTGCAAAACACCTTCTCCCCTCCAGAGAAGCGATGCTGCTCCGAGCGTGACCCCTCCCGCCTGCCGACCGACCGCACGCGCCCGCGCGACGCCAACACCTGGAGCAGAATCAGTGAAAAGCTTTGCCTGCCGGGCAAATTCATCTTCGTGGGTAAGTTTATTATCTTCATTTCTTCTGACATGCAACCATTTCTTCAGATTCTTTTTTTTTTTTCTCTCCTTTTCTGGTATTCTTCTAATATTGTATAACTTCTGCTGGAGGCAGTGACTAAACTCACAAGTGAAAAAGCATACTTCCCAAGAGAAGATGATATGCAAAACCAATATATAATATTTGGAGTACTACTGGGAGGGGTTACAGCGTATCATAATGTGTAATTTATCAACTAGGATGAAGCAGTACAGTCTGCTCTAAATTTTTCATCTGATACATATTATACTCTGAAGCCTTCATTTCACTTTTAAAGAACAGAGTTCATTTTAAGAAATAAAATAGATGTCCAAAGTGCAAAGTGACCTCTGTTAAAGCAGGGTCAAATAATAAGCTTAAGAAAAGTAGATTTCTGCATGTATGTGTGAATTAAGGAAGCAAGAAAAATATTTGTAACACTGGCAAACCAACATGAGATTTCAAATTACAGCGACACTCAGAAAACAATGCTGATATGTGTTTCAGTGATTGCCTCGCAGTGAGTTTCTGCGTAAATTTGCTCAGTTTGTAAATAAATGTTAGCTTTTTTGTCCTCTCTAATAGCTTTTCATTCAGGCTGGGGTCATACTTTTTCCAGCAGCAGCCGCACTAAGACTTTTGAAGAGGATCTTCAGTCACACCTGGACATCCTCTGCCATCAGCTAAAGCCCTTACTGCTAGGGCAACCACGCCGCCAACAGCTCTCGTCTTCACGGTGGAGCCGATGGACCTGGAAAACTCTATTTTGATTGAGAAGAAGCTGCGGAACAAAGCTGTTGGGTGCTGTGAAGGTAATGGGGTGGCCCTGAGAGTGCCGAGGTGTGTCGGCAGCCTCGGGGTTCGCGAGCTGAACTCCATCCTCTTTTCGCGATCCAGGAGGAACCTCAGTCGTCTCTAGGCTGCAGAAAGCCCAGCTCTCTGAGAGGACAATGAAGGCAGCCCTCGGAATTTGTTTTCTAATATTCTTAATTTGGTGCATATTTAGAGAGCTGAATCACTCATATTTTAAATCAAAATCAAACATTTATTTGATGTTGCTTTTTAATTGTGTTTGAATTGCAAAATGCCTCATGATACGCTTTGTTAAGAATACTGCACATTAGTATTAATATCGTTGTTAGCAACAATAATGATCAAAACTTGTTTCTCAAAATAGGGATGCATACTACGTTATTCAAACACGAATATAAAGTCACACGTGTAGATACATGCTCAGACTGCAGTGCATGATATTACTTGCCCCTGACATTTCCAGAAAGACACAAGTAAAATATAAAAATATAATGTGAAACCCTTACAACTTTATGATGCATCGGGAAAGGGCAGAAATACAAATGCATTCACAAAAGTTTACATTTCAGAGTAAATTGAAATAAAGTAATTTACAGTCCTCCTCATCACCTTTGCAAGGTGGGAAAAGATTGTACTCACACGCACACATATACATATATATATAAATTACAAAATATAGATGAGCTCTTCTCGTGGAATGTAGAGCAAGAAAAGCCTCATGAGGATCAATATTCTATGCCAGCAAATTGGTGCGTATGAACAGAGAAGCTGCTCATTTTCAGGTCTCCTAAGGGAACAAGTTTTAGATAATTATATGACAAAAAGACCTTTTAGGATCTGTGAAAAACCACTCCAAAATGTCAAATGCATAGAAGCCATGCTTCACCTGTAATGATAAAAGCAGCACATTCTGTAACCTTTCTAGAAACAGATTTACTAAACACATTAGCCTAATTTTACAGCAGTGTAAATGTCTGTGGTACTGTACTGTTGGGGAGCTGGGCTGAACAAATACTGGTGTCCTGCTGTATGTCAGAATGTTGTGGGATGCCTCAGGATTTTCTACGGAAAGAAAATGGTAGGCAGGGCATATTTGGAGGATGAGGAGAGGACAGCCAAGTCAGGGGGAATTACAAAGGGAGGCTGACCAGAATTTCTGAACTGGGGGGTTCTTGCAACTCGCTACTTTAAAAACAAGAAGTCTACCAACCACCCCCCAAAAAAACCCCAGCGGCACATTGTGGCTTTCATCACGATAGCATCAGCTGTCTCTGAATTAGATACCTACAGCTCCTACACAATGCCTTGAAGTAGCTAGGCATCTTAGGATAGTATTATCAGAATTTAGCGTGTCAAACTTGGAACTGCAAGAGAGGAGTGAATTTTTTACCACATTCCCATTCCCTCCTCCATGTAACTTTTTTATGGAGTGGGTAAATTTTGGGGCCGGGGGGGAATCATGCAAGTGCTTCCAACCAAAACAGCCCCTGCATGTTTGGACCTGCCCTGGCAGCGGAAGGGGCTGAGGGTGGCATCCAGCCCATCCCAGTCTCTGCTTTGAAGGCCACCAGCTACCACCATGGGCTTCTCCATGGGTCTGCTTTCCCAGCCCTTGATTTGGGGCTTGCGGGTGAAAAAAGGGGGAGCGGTGCCTGGTTCGCAGGCTTCCAGGCAAACCAGTGGGCACAGCTCAGGCACAGCAGAAGCAGAAACCCAGAGGCTCCTGCACAATGTTCTTGTCAGGTGATGTCTCTCCATTTAACCATACAGCATTTTGCAACTTTGGCTGGCAGAACTGGGCAGCAGTTCTTTAGAAGGCTTAAACCCAGCAGGTTTTGGCTTAGATCACTACGTGATCTATCAAGTCAAGCACCCTCTAACCATCCAGAATACAGTGTCATACATTTTATGAAGAAAGATTACAGCTTTAAAAAAAAAAAGTTGTGACTTCCAAGATGTGAAAAAGGTTCACATACTCAATGTGCACAACAAAGCCACGTTATGTAGAGAGTATACTTAAACAGATAAAATTAATTTCTTTTTTTAATAGAATGGAACAGGAGTTACAATGCATAATAAAAGAGGATACCATATTTTGGGATGTACTTGCTGATCTTACGTACTTATGATACGTTTATTACTTGCAGAGGGTGTATTCCTTTTCAGATAAGCCTTTAGCATCAGCCTCCTAAGGAAATGTGTGATGCTGTCAATACAAAATTTTGACTTCAGCTAAAGAATATGAAGAAACTGTATAAACCACAATGAAATGCCTGGGGTTTGCGTTCCACTTCTCTGTAATACTGAACGCGGAGTTCTGACTTACATTCCTTTTAGACGTGCCTGAACAACTGACAGGGGTGGGTATATAAACATATACGCAAGTGGAAGTGAACCATGGGGATATCTGACCATACCTGCGGAAAATCCCAACCCATATCCCCTAATTGCTTCAGCACGAGAACACTCGTTGTAGTTGTAGTTGTAGACAGACGGAGCTCTAGGTCGTTTGCTTTGCTAAAGCTGTCGTGAAGCTATGGTGCCCACCACCGCTGCCTGCATTGTGCCCCACTGCTGCCTAATCACAGGAGTGAGCTGAATCTAACGGTTACATTAGGTGTATGATGGATTTGAGTTTCTGTGTGTAGGAAATGTAGACATCTAGGTTACATTCCAGAATGATTAGCAGCAAATCAGAAATAACTTTGGCTTCATCATCATCCCAGGGCTGTTCTGTCCTGAATTGCCACCTGCCCCGGTTCCCATTAGAAACTAAACTGTCATCTTAAACTTTTTATTTAACAAACATGATAAGTATAAGTTGCATGACATAAGAGTCTGTAAAGAACTTATTATGTAGGTGCTGAGGTGCTGAGAATCATTTTCCTGGAGAAGAGGCAGACCTTAACTGCCCTTCCTCACAGCGGTGACTAAGTGACTTTTAAATTTATTAGCCAAATAATTTTGTATGATTTTTTTTTTTTTTTAAAGGGAATTCTTTGCACATATATATCTTTTTTTTTTTTTAATTTTTATTTTTCTTAACATAACATGGAATGACAAATGTCCTTTTTCCTTACGAACAGCTACCAGCTTCTGTTTCCTGCCTCAGTATTTATACAAATCAGAGGAGGAACAACTCTAACATGGCTTTAGCTTTATTATTTTAGGCTTCAGGCTTCAAGATCGCCTGTGTCATTAAGACTGTCCATCTTGTTTCAACGTATTTCTTTCTGAGTTCATACCCATGTGATGCCAAGCTAATGTGCAACTGCAGATATGCCAGTTGCTTTTGTTCTCGTCTGTTCACCGGCACTGCAAAAGTCTTTAGCGTGAGGGCAAGAAAACAAAACAAACCTGTCTGGCCACTTGGAAACTTTCTGGTTGTGAATATAGCTGCCAATTCTGACACAGCAAGGGAGAAAGACAGCTTCAAAATGTGTTATGTCTGGCTGGGATGAGAGCCAGATTATTAAAAGGATGACTTGTTTTGTGAGAGTAAGTGAAAAATTCAATACTACCTATGCTTTCCGTCCCCTCTCCCAGTTCTGATGCCTGGAGTCTTTGAACTGATATTTGATTATTTATGAATGTATAATAACCAAATAGCGGCACTAAATTGAGTGACATTATCTTCACGGTTGACACAGTGGCTCCACAACTGCCCGTTTCTCCATTTTTTTTTTTAATACACTTGAATGACAAGCTGCTGATAAAAATAAATACTTTGTGACAAGGGAAGAAATATGACTTGAGGGTGTCAGTGTTGGAATGAATATCACAGAGGTCTTCCATCACAGCTGTTAAATGTGGAATGGCATCTAAAACTGCACAGCTCAATAAATGGCCATTATACAGCCTATATCTGTAATCGGGGCACCCTATCTGTAGTCTTATAGCTATGTACATGTATGAGGGCAAAATATTTCTAATATCTGAAATTTACTGCACCTAAGCCTCGGCTTTCGGACAACAATGGATTACTTTCAAACAGGATGTCTTCCTAAATCAATTTTCTTCTTATCTTTGCTGGATTATTTTCACACTGTGTATCTAACACTCTATTATTAAGCCATACTTTCTGATTTTTGGTTTTGAATTAGTTTCATGTCGGAAATGAGAGGTTTTAAAAAAATTTCTTTCTGTATGAGTATTCTGTAAATGGTAAGTGTATGTGCAACAGTATGAGAGCGTGTGTGGCACCGCAATTCAAAAATAATGTGAAGTGACAGAATTTGCCTTCTATTCACTATTTAGTTTTTATTTTATAAAACAGTGCCTAATGATGATACTTCCTTCGTATGAATAGCCAAGAATTCATTTCTGTCCTTCAGTGGAAAACAATGAATTCCTAGTAATGTGTAACATGTTGTACTCTGCTTTTTGTCCATGTAATTTCTTCCACCTTTAACAGCCCCCTGCCCCCAAAATCCTGAACTTCCTTCACAGTTTGTGTTTTTGAAAATACTTCCCCTTTGGTCCGATTAATTACTTTTATCCGGTGCCATAGCTTTTTATTCCTCCACTCTTTTGCTTTGATTCTATTGTTTTAATTTTTAATGAAGATTTATTAATAGTTTTAGGGGTTTTTAGAAATTGCATTTTATCTTTCATGGAATTTGAAGAGACTTATATGGGATTTGCATTATTAATGCTGTTAGTATTATCATTATTATTAATTCTACCTGTTTACTTTTACTGGTATACATTTTTTCATTTGAATCATCAACTTACAAAACATTAAAAATATATTGCAATGCATGAGTGGCAAGAAAGGTAGCCTAGCTTCACTTATAGCCAACCTATCTCTAGGGCCTTACACTTTCTCTTTTTAAAGTTACATATGGAAAGAAATATCACCTACATTTAGATCTTCTTTAAATGAAAGCTAATATTCCAGATGTGGAATTAATTTCAGCATCCATATTGCATGCTGAAATTTCAGAGAGTTGAGGCTCTAAGTTGTGGTAACCAAAGGAAACCCTGTGGACTGATAATAAATGCCTCCAGTGGAAACCCATTAGAAATGAAAACAGAAATATAAACAGAAATCTTGCTGACCAGTATTTTTCTTTTCACTTTCTGCCTCCTCTTGAAGTCTGGTATGGCAAAAATAATGCAAGGTATAACTTTGTGCTCTATATTTGGTCCCAGACGCACTCCGCAAACATCTAGTTCTAAAATTACGATGATGTTTATACTACAGATTTGTCTACTCACTATTTTACATCCATGTCCTGGAACACAGGGCTTGACAGCCGATATAAATATTAACCGTGCAGTTTAACTGCAGAAGCTATTCTTATTCATATAAATGCCTAATACTTCCCTCCCGTACCCACTCGTAATTCCCTTAACTATGTCAATAGTATCCTGTGGCAGGAAGCTTACAAGTTCATTATACACTACGCCTGATCCTGGCAAACAATAATTAGTCTAAATTTTGAAATTAAAAGAAAGGAGTAACTAAAAAAAACCCCAAAGCAAATGCAAACCGAAAACGGATCAATCTAGAACTTTGCTTATTTCCTAGTAAACAATTCTCCAGCGATTTCTTTGTGCGTGGTCCTTTCTGGCTTCGTGCGTTACAAGCTCGTTGATGCTTAAGTAGTGTTTTGGTGCTCGCTCAGGAAATGCACTGCACAAAAGTCAAGTACGCCCTAAATATTATTAATAATTTGTTGTGGTGTTTGGCAGCATATGTTTGGCAAAGAACAGGAGTAATAAGCTTTGAAGTGTATGCATGTTTTGAGAGAGGATATTTCACAGGTGCTGAAGCTGCATGGGTCTCAGATGTTCTTAAAGATCTAAGACAACAGAATATCTCTCCAAACCATTAAAGTTTGAAAAGCAAGCGAACAGATGTTCAGTCCTTTCATTTAATATTTCAGGCAGCTGTGTAACTTCACCATGTTGGGGCTTTTTTGAAATTTTTTTGCACTTTTTTTTCCCCCCTAACATTTAAAAACTAAACTGGGTTTAAGGTCAGGCCTGATGACAGCCTGTGCGGGTTCTGGCAGCTGTTTAAATGTTTGTGACATCTGCCGGGACTCGTGTCTCGCCTCCGCCGGAGCTGCCGCAGCTCAGCGTCTCTGTCATTTCTCCAGGCAGCTTCCCCAGGTGAACAACTTAGGCACGGGGGGTGGCTAAAACTTTCTGGTATTTCTGTTATGCTTTCTTAACTGCTTCGTAGACTTTCCATCAGGAACCTGGAATGGCTGAGAATATAAAGTTGAAACCATTTAAACCATGTCAGAAACTGGGAAGAAAAGCCAAAGCTTTTGAAGGTGTCCCTTACAACGTCTGAGGCACATTTTGCTTCTTTTGAAGAGAGCCATCCCCGCACCGGTAACAGTACGTGGCTAATTTTGCAGAGGAGTCGGTCGCAATATGGCAGCGTCCTTTCTTCACTCAGAAGCCTGCACCCAAGCAATCTCTCAAACAGCATCAAACAGCGTCTCCCCCCGAGGCCTGCAGCACCAGCAGGCTACCGCAGAAAGTCTGGCAGCTTGCTGATTAATCCTTAACGTTGGGCTCATCTGTTTCTGTATTAAATTCTCAAACAAGTTTCGAGAAGGCAGACTTCAACTTAGAAACCTCACGGAGGAGTCGTAAGAGGAGGGAGAGCTGGAGAGACCTGGCCCTTCCTTAAAGCTGCCTGGCTAAATGCAAACCACCCGGCGCAGAGGAAGGATTGAAAGCATCGCAGAAACAATTTGGTTAAATTGTGATCTTTCGGTCTGAAATTCATTTCTCGTCTTCTTTCTGTCAGCTCCTACTGACAGCTTGTGTAATGTCTATATTAACAGATATTTTTCTTTCAGAGTGTTTAGCAAATTGCCACTTAAAGCTGGGCTTTGTGCTGATCATCTGCTTCTGTGTCACACTGCAGGGTAGCTTTCTCAATGCGACATACGAATTTTTTTAGTGGAGAAACCCTTTGGCTATCATTCTACGCACCTGTGTGAGTGATGTCTTACTTGCCAGGGTGTCAGAATTTGACACAAGGCAGTAGAGAGAGTTGGCGTTATTTATGGTAGCGTCTCATCATTCCCTATGCCTATGACCACCCGCTGTCTCATACTGCAAGGGAGCAATCAGAGGTATATCATCTGCAAGGAGAAATCATCCAGAAATACAGCGTGAAGTATCTAAGGAAGGACCTTACGCAATGTTTTGTTTTGTGTTTGGTCCTATGAAGAGTTCATGTATGATATAGTTAAAGCTTTGCTGTCTTCTTGTTTGTTTTCCTAATGAAAATTTTATCCAATGTAGTTGATTTGTTTTATCATGAGCTGGATCTTATCTGCCCCGAACTCAGTATTTTCTACATGAGCCCTTGTCATCACTTTCTTCAGCACTGATAGATAAGTGTTTCACCAGAATTGATGTCATTATTACTATGTCATCAGTTATTTTCTGGATGCCTGTAAGGTTTCCAAGTAGTCTTTGTCCTTTTGCTGCAACACTTTACTAGCTGACCTTGTTCCAAAAGGTAGGCAATGAAACTTGTTCCTGCCCCAGGGTGAACCAAAAGTGCACAGTTAATATCATTCTTCATCTAATCTGACTTGTCAGTATCCATCCTTCCTACCAGGATTACTTTTAGCGGACCAGTTGCCTTTGACCGTTTGCTATCACAGCTTGGCCTTTCTGAGGTTGCTGGAATTTGGACACATCCAAATTCCACCGTTTCTCTTTTTGGCTGATGTCATGCTGTTAGCCGGCAGACTGAATATATTCATTTTGCCTATATTCCCCTGTTTCCTTAGCTGCTGCTTGTTTCCTTTGATGCTTTCTGTCACTGCAACTGTAAATTTAACAGCTGTGCATGACAGGGATGATCGATGAATACAGATACATATGTGTACTTCTTAAGAGATTCTGCTAACTCCTTGAAGACTTCTGGGTGTTTGTGATCAGCATTCAGTGATGCTTCATGCATTGGAATATCTGCTTTGCATTACATCTTTAATTGTGTTTGAGTTCCACTGGCCTTCATGGTACTTCCATGGCAAAGGGTGGAAGACCAACCTTTCTTCAGCCATTACCCTGTTAAGGTGACGTGGGAGCGTTTCCCGGGTCTATGTTACAGCACAGGTACTTCATTCAATTTCTTTACCTGGACTGGGATACGGTGTCTGTTTTAAAGGCCGAACCTCAGCTCCTGTGCTTAACTGGAACCCTCTGAGTACGTTTCTTGGAATACATTCTGCATGTGCTGTAGGGGTTGGCCTATTTTCCGATATCACACCCACAAGAAGAGATTAGTCACATCTGAGTTCAGCCGGGGATTTGCGCAGTTTTTTTTTTCCCCTGGGGTAAGTTTGTTGTTTTGAAAAGCAAGAATAGTGGTTATACATGCTGCGTTTGTGACAGAAAATGTGCACAGGCTGGTGGTAGCGTCTCTACCCAGGTGTGAGGGGTGGAGGGGTTTCTGCCCTGGCTCAAAGGCCGCTGGTCCTCCGGGACGGCTTTGCAGGGCGGTTGGCGCGGGAGCCGGTGCTGACTGCAGGATGCAGCCCCGAGCTCTGCTTGGGTGGCTCTGCAGCTCTGCAGGATTATCTCTTTTTGCAGTCCCAAATCGGCCTTCCTCAGACATCTTTACCAAAGTGATTTATCAGTGACACTGAGCACAGTTTTATCTCTAAGCGTGTCATTCTCAGTATTTTCTGACTCCCAATTTCATGCTTTTTGCCTCAGGTCTGTTACATGCTTTTCCGTCTGCTGTTCCTCTTGGTAGTGGTGAGCCCAGAACTGATATCATTCAGCATTTTGGGTTTGGTTGTTTGTTTGTGTTTTTCTTTTTCACGGATCACCATATTTCTAAAGCATTGTAAAGGCCCCCTCTGGACTGGGAGTATTTTCAGTTTGTTGCTTTGCTAATGTGATCTAAATCCCAGAATCTCCTGACCTAGTGAGTTGAGCAAAAATGGCTATTTTCAAGTCCTATCCTGTGTATACGCTCCTTGGGATTCTGTGCTTCTCCTTTCAGTTCTTCGCCAACCCGTCCACTGAGGGTGTGTGGAAAGGGAGGCAGCTTACCACTCCTGCCGCTCTGTACTTTTTCCCTGCCCTGCTTTCTAGGCTACCTGCTATGGTTTTCGCTTGCATTCGTGCATTTACTGTCCTAGAAAAAACAAACTGGAGCTGCTCTCTCACCTGCCTGTGGTCACCCCGTTACCTTCTGTTTCTCTGGAACATGGACATCAGTGTCATTAATACAAAGTCTGACCTAAAACTCTATTTTAGGGTAATAAGAATGGCTCCTACAGAGGCCCCAGCTAGGCGGCCCTTTAGCTGCTATCAGACAGTATCCTCGCTGAGGATTATACCTAAGTACATCTAGAGAGACCATATCGGCGTAAAAAGCTAATCCTCCTTGACCTACAGGCTGCACCTTAAAGGATAACCGTGTCTCTAATGCTTAAAGCAGACATAAGCACCTCCTGGAAATTAACCTGCTTTAGATTAGGAATGATTTGGTAGAGCAAATCTACATCTAGTGATGTTACACAGCGCTGAAGATTCCTTGGTCTGCTATTAACAGGATTGTCATAAGCAGGAAAAATCCGTAAATAAATGTAAGCACGTTTCTGTGAAATAACCCTGTAAAATTGCATTGGGTTTCTTGCTGTTGGTTTTCTCCCAATATTCCAGTACTGCAGCATGTCATTAAAGGAAGAATTGACATATAACAGTTGAGGCTAGAAAGACAACACAGGTACACATAGAAGCACACACTTGCCTCCTCTGATAGCATCACCTCCAAAGCATAAACCAAAGAAAGAAAAACACTCAGCAAATAATAAGGAGGGGAAAAAAAAACCCCAAAACATCAGAATTAGTACCTTACCAATGGATCCAGGTTTTTTTTTAGATATAATTAGGGTGCACATCACCACTAAAATGTCAAGTGTGATTAATTAATTTCAAATCAATAGCTTTTTCAATTTTAAAGTATTTACGAGAGCATTTCCGAGGGTCTGGTCTATGACACACCTGCTGGTGGCCCCAGGACTGTTTACTCACTCTGCCCTTACTTACTCATTTTTAGTTGTAGATTTGTCTAAGACATAACTAAGACCCATTATCTTCTTCCCCAACAGTAATGGATGTAAATGCCGCAGATGCCATCATTATAAGATCGTTAAAGAAACGTAGGGACTAGAGTGGAAGTCGTTGTGGCCCCTATTAAGATGCGGCTGTCGCAAGGGTGTAGGAAGCCTGGTTCAAAGGATCGCCTCTGAGGTAAGACAGTGAATTCATCATTTCTTCCTATCAGTCTAAGATACAGCACCCTGGGGCTTGTTAAATTGCACCCATTGTCTGTAATTCATCCTACAGCCATTGCCATAATACTATTGGCATAATACTGCAGCGATGATATCTGCCAAGAACTGGGTTGGCTATAGAGGTTGCACAGCAACAGAGTGCCATTCACAGTCAGTTTTATCTTCTCTAGCCTATTAGACTATACATTTAAATTGCACATATGGATATTTGCGTGTCTCTAGACAACAGGTGTCACTGATTTCTGCTCTCCTGTCACGCTGACCCCAAACCCTCCACGGCTATGTTCACTATCAGAACAGGAGGCCAGAAAAAGGGGTAATGCTAATATGCAACAGCATAAGTTTCTCCTTTCTTCTGAACAACTCCTGGCACCCAGTGGTTATCAATTGCTAAGATAAATATTTGTAACAGTGCCACCTGGTGATACCTACCGTAATGTTATAGGATGTATTTGGTACACTTCTAAAATAAATGTATTACTTTTTCTTGCTTATTAGTTTGTGTTCAGGAAACCCTTTAAAATGTTCAGTTTGTATTAGGTGACATTTTCCAGTTTTGCAATTAAATTTTGACTTGGGACTAATAATTTGACTAATTATATGACAAATTATTTGAAGTGATTCCAGCAATTTTTTCTAAGGGAGCCAGGTATTTATAATTATATGTTAGGGACTGTACATACATTAAAAATGTATGCAAAGAGTTTTTTCCTACCCTGTGTAGCCCTAAATAAAAGCAAACACAGCTGAAGCCTCTGAATTTATCCCAACAGCATGTGTCCCAACTGTGTGAATGGGTCCCTCTAAACGATCCAGTTTCTCCAAGTCCTCAAAGCAGGGCTAAGTTCCACAGTTAAGACCCAGGTCCGAGTCAATAATGTCTTTCCAGGAAAATAGGGCAATTTTCCTTAGTCGCAATAATAATGGTTTGAGACATAATGTGGAATTGTATGTTTCCGAAAACCATGACTGTAATCTCAAGACAAATTAAGGGATAAGATTTCTGTGAGAAATTCAGTAGCTGATATTTGACCTTTTATGCAAAATAAATACAAAAGGAGCTTGCCAAAATTATTTTGTTCTTTTTTTTTTAAGAGTTCTGATTTATTTTTTCTCATTTCTATTTCAATGTTATATGGCAATCTGGAAGAAGATTTCTCTACAGCTGTATTGTAAGGCAGGTATACTTCGAAAAGTTTTATCTCACTCTTGGTTGCTACTGGGCAATAAGTGGAATAATGTATTCAAAAACTTGATTGCTAAATCCAGCAAATTGATTCAGCCATGTTTGTATCAGACTTCCTTTGCTTTTCCGTGTACTTTGGAGAAGCTGCCTTTTGTTATGATGCATGTTTAGGTAAGAACTATTTATGGAAGTATGAATGTATTAGCATACTAACAGAAGTGTTTATAGGCAAACAAGTATATACAAACAAGTGTGTATATAAGAAGCGCTTTCCTTCTCTTTTTACCCTTTTCCTACTTTTTTTTTCACTTACAAGAATGAAATTAAGTCTGTAAGGCAGCAATAAGTCTGATTGTTCTTTTCATACTTGTTAGTCTAAAATCTAGAGATAATACACATATTTAAATGTAATCCAAAATCCAGAATTTGAAAGACTCATTACTTTTCATGGGATTTGAATCATTTACTGGCTGGATTATATTTTATGTCTCAATGTGACAAAAAATACAAACTGCAGTACAGTTCTCAAATAATAGAGGGGCATTTCTGAATGGTAGAGTCATGAGCCCAGTTGCTACTTGAATAATTATGAAAATTGCTACTTGAATAATTAGGAAAATTAAAACATTTATAGAGAATGTACGGGCAATTCGCAGACAGTCTGCTACCTGCAAAAAGACAGATAAGTGTAACAAAAATTAATAAAGTCGCTATGTTGAATGCTGACATCCCATAGCAATAGCTGAAGACTTTTTATGTCACATTTGGACAGAGTGTTGTCTCAGTTCTATTCCTGGCATTCCTAATTACCAATCTGGAAAAAAACAGAAGAGAATTTTTGTAGCGCTGGGACCTGAAACAAGGCAGCAGTTTATTGCAAATAGATATGCAGAAATGTCAATCGGTGGTGAAAGAGCTCCGTGATGAATATCAGGGCAGATTTTCAGCTCCCTTTTTGGACAGAATTTTCCTGTGTGCGTATATTAGCTCACACTAGGATTTGGTGAGCTGGAAAATCCATGGATTAGGAAAGTAACCACTTAATTAATGCACAGATTTATTTACACAAAGACTACTTCGGGTACTTTTTATGTAGGTAAAAGGCAGGGTAACGCAGCACAAGGTCACGGTATGTGAGCCAACCTCTTGGAAGAGTTACTTAAACTAAGCAACAGTTTTTGAATCCAAAAATAAAAGCATTTGTCCAGTGTTAGGAAATATCAGAGCAAAGCCTTTTTCTGATGTAACTGAACCCTGGGGCCAAACTGAGGCATCATGCCAATAGGAATTGCACCTTCATATTTCAAAGATAAAGTGTTTGTTATTAAATCTTTGTAAAAGTAGACATTGTACTGAAATCATCACTGATGCCCATTTTAACATGGGATGTTTTATATTAGCATGCAATCTAATTAAGTTCACATATGACAAATGCTTTCTAAATTGAGGCAATTCCCCACCCACAGAATTATCACTTTTACCTCAGAGGTGAACTGAAACGAGAAGGAGCATTAAAGCTGCTAATGTGCTCAGCTATTTCCTTGCTGAACGCTATCAGGAAACCAATAATAATAAAAGAAACCTGAAAAACCATTCACGCATCCGGAAGTCCCTCACTTATTTTGTTCCGGCAAATGCAAAATGCTACTGTGCAGTGCTTTCCATCCTGCTTTATGTCTGTCTTGACAGAGTAAGGCTCTGGATTTTTTTTTTTTTTCCTTCAGTTGTGTCACTTGCTATTAGGTATTTCACTCGGGTGATTTGAAATGCATTTGGAGAAACTGCTTTCTGTAGATTCGTATGCATATGCTTGCACAGAGGGAAATGCATGTAAATGAGGAAGTGTTTGCACTGATTATAGCAATTAAATCAAAAATACAGAGGAGAAGAAGAATTAAACTGCATGTGACATTGCTATGAAAGGATTACAGTGTCAAAAGGGAAGGACATAAATTACAGTATGCCCACATAACTTAAGAAAAGAAAAAGCAAGCGCATTATTATTATTGATAGTTTCTGGTTTACACACAGATGCACAGACACATGCACATGCACACACATATTGTAACTTATTTTACAGCTTGAAACCAACAAATAAAACACCAAAATACACTGCATAAGTTTGACTGCAGAAACGAGTCCAGAAAGCAAATGGGCTACTTGTGAGATTGTACCTTTGGCGCTTTATACATGATTTTCTTTTTTCCCCCAAAATACCGACTTATTTTATTTTAAGGACCTCTTCATTGGATCAAAGTTGTTACCAGGCACTTAAACAATAAATATTTATGATCTGGAAACCAGGAAAATCTCAGTGTTTGACAGAAAGAGGCATCCAGTTCAAATTACTTAATTCCTGCACCTCCTGTAACTATCCACTGCAAATATCCTCAGTCTATCTGACACTAATCTGGAAGATATTCTTGGTTCACCTTTTTAACCTTGACAGTAAAAGCTAAATCTCTGAGCCAACATATGTGTCCAGGTTGGGGGTCTATTGCTAAAGTCATAGTACCTACCTGAGTTTTACTTTTTGCAGTGATTAATTACAATTATCTGAGCAATAAGAATATCATGTCTGAACATACAGGGGCCTATCTGGAGTGTAAGAGAATTCATCTTGTATTTTCAACTGAAGGCCTTCCTCAAATTTTCTAAATAAACCTCAGCAAGACAAATACTTTTTGAAAAAAATAATTTATCAAAAGTAAATAATGTCATTGTGATTGACACCCACTATTTAACTTATTTACTTCGTTAAAGAATCTATTTCTCATGCCTAGTATTGTGTCAGAAACCTCTGTACACCCATAGAGACTGATGAAATAGAGTGTCAAATAATTGTAAGAGCAAAGTGTACTGAGCATTTCCCCATAACTCTGAAAAGAATGGAATTCACATCAGTTCTGGGTTTGATGATTATATAACAAGAAAGTCTATTTTTAAAAACCATCAAATTTGTTTCGCAAGGGAATCAGCAAAACACATCAGCAATGACTGCTTCAGAAAAGGCACCTACCCCTGGAATCAGACAGATGAAACAGGACGAGGAAGGAGCCTCTCTGGCAAAGAGCCCCACCTTCCCCAGAGAGTAATGGAGAAAAATCTGAGCAGCAAAATCTTGCGGAAAATTATTGAGAACACTCTTTTCTTTTCAGTATGTCAGAGGATACACTTTAAAAGAGAAAAGAAATCACGGTGGCCTCTGTTGGCCTTAGTGGAAAGAGGGAATAACCATTGACGATCACAGAACTAGGAAACAGAGCAATTATTTTCAATTGTCGATCCATTTTCAACACTCATAATATTGAGCTCACTTGCAAAGTTAATATGCAAGAGCAAATGGAAAATTCTACCTCAGAATCTATCTGTGGATGAAAGAGAGAAAGAAAAAAAGAAAGAAAGAAAGAAGAAAGAAGAAAGAAAGAAAGAAGAAAGAAAAAAGAAAGAAAGAAAGAAAAAGAAATTCCTGACCCACTCCTATCCGTTTCTGTCCCAAATAGCTGAAGTACACACAGTGTATTCACACCGATCTTTCTGCTCTTTGGGTAAGGATATATATTTTGCAAAAGAAATACTTGAGAAAAGAGCATTTCTCCATTTGTAGAAAAGGATAACAATAAAACTTTAAATACCTATAGCTGTGCATTTTCACAGGTTGCTATGGGTAGGGTAGATACTAAGCTACTAGCTGCTTTTCCATCTTGAGCACCAATGCTCTTTAGTATTAGAAGCATAACCATCTGTAAGTTTTAAAGGTCACAAAGGAGGAATATAGGCCACAGTCACAGGGGAAACTCATCTTCTACGTCTGGTAGATCTTTATGTCAGTTCTGGGATCTGGGACACAAACAGTGGAGATTACTTATAGCGAAGAATGACAGGTCTAGAGCAACCCCTTATTGCCTTAGAAGACTTAATCTCAATCTATAGCACAGAGCCCATCTAGGTGATTTAGATAAATGATGCACCAGTCTTCAGATATTCTATGAAAAGTTAGCTCTCGTATTAAGGCTTATATCATGGTCAAACATAGAGATTTTATTGAACTACTGGAATTATTAAGAATTCCAGTAGTACAGGCATAATATTGAAGTTGACATATACATTAGCTTTGTGTTATTGATGTTGTGGCTTCTATTGCTTTGCACCTGGAATGTAATGTGAGTATCAAATAGAAATTCAGCTGGCATCAAGTTTCCCAAACTGATCACAAGTTAAAAATCTAAATCTTAATTTATTTTTCTAGGTTTTCTGTCTTTGTGAATAAGATAGGTTGTTCTTCAGAAAGACGTTACATAGGAAAGTGGATGTACTAACAATCCTTTTAGAGAGCAGAAAAGCAACCTTATTTTACTCATGATTCCCAAGCATGGGCTCCTGTAATTCATAACAATCAAAATGTGATTAAAAACCATCTTTTTTGCCTTAAATTCTATTTCTACTTCAAATAGAGGGGGTAATAGAGCTAAAAAAACCTTCTGTCCAAAGTTTTGTGCACTTAGAGAAGACACAAGGAGAAATTCAGTGTTACTGTATGGTGCATATGGATGGCAACAAAAATCCTACCACAGCCAAACAAACAAAAGTACAGGATATGAATCGTATCCTCTAATTGTTAACTGCTAAAATAAGTTATCATAGGGCAACTATACATACATATATAGATATGTATGCATTATAAAATTAGACATATAACTATGTGAACTTCAGGACAGGTTTCTCCCTCTTTAGGTATACTCCCTGTAGTGTAGTGGAATAACAATAAAAAATAAAATGTCTTAATGTGTGTCTGACATTGTAAGACCCCAAATTTGCTAGGAGTATTATTCATATTGCAGAAATTTGATTCCCTGGTGTCATTGGTAATAAAGTAATAATAATACCTTTGCAAAAGGTATCATATAATACCTTTTCTCGAGGTAAGTCTGTGTAGACTCACCTACTGGTTATTCGCAAAAGCCCAGGAGTGAAAAAAACGCTTGTTTAAGTTAAGAACTCCATTTATATGAACAAGAATGCATATATAATTTAAGAAGCATCTTCCCAAACACTGTGAATATGTTTATTTTAAAATAATCTTTTCTTCTTAAAGGTCAGAAGACCACACCTATGTTTGATACACACTCTACCCAAAATGTCAAGATACGCATGTTGCCTACAAGTGAGGAGCCCCTTAGTCCCCCGGGGTAAGCAAGCTTCACAGTTTCAGATTTCTTTGTCAAAGACATCTCTGAATACTACCAAGTTAATATAGAAGCACTTTCCTAGGGGCCTGGACACTTGGGACATCTCATTCTGTCCAGGTAAAACCAAGAATGATGAAACTTGTACTGAGTGTTGGAAACTGATATTAAACTCTTCAACAGAGTAAAAATCCATCTGCAATTACATTTTTTCCTAATGTCCCTGTTTACCCTTCTGTTTTACTGTTGTTAGATAAAAAGATTAAAATTTTATCCATGGAGTTTACTTGTTGTTTCATAGACTATATTGTTCACATACAATCGTTGTTCATATTAAATTATGTTTTACAAAAATCTACCTAACATTCACATGTTGTGTTTGAAACAAGTGTGTGTTGGACAGTGACACATACCTACAAATATTCTTCATTTTTCCTGCACAATTCTGACTTTGGGGTAAAGAGCTTGTTCATAAAATGGAGTTTTAAATTCTGAGGAAGCGGAATGTGTTCGCTTCTTGTATTAGAAAAGTTAAAATTCCTTTCTCATTGTAATCTGTAATCTGACATGCGTATAAATACCCTGTCACACTCTGCCTTGCACATTCCTAATCTTCTGTTGATAGTCGTATTGACTTCCATTTACACTGCTTCACTCATGGCCATTCATACTGAATCAGGCTTTGTGCTTGGTTGATCACACCGAATGAAAACCATTCTTTGCCTCTCAGACTTTTATATTCATAACCATTTGTATTTCTTTATTCATATTCTCTGCTTCACACATCCACTGTGTATTACCTCAAGATATTTCCAGCCTATGTAGCCTTAAAAATTTAAGAACCTGATTTAGGACAAAATGCATCCATGAAACTGATATACTTAAGAAAAAATCCACTTTCTGGATTTTCTTCTTTCTTGAAAAGAAAAATGGAAAGTTTTAGCGAATTGGAAAAAGCGTGGAAAAATACTATGGTGGGATAGTTGTTATGCTGCTCACCTAGGGCTGTTGCTGATACCCTTGTAACGAATAGTTCAACCTCTGAGTATGTATTGACTGAGTTAGTCCACTCAAAGTATACTGCATTACTCAGTGTGGTTAAGGATGGCAACGACTGCCACCCAAGCCTTTGGAGACTTGTAATTGAAAAATTAGTTTAAGTATGCGAAGATTACATAGTCTGATTGCTAGCCTTGAACTGGGGAGTGAGGGGGCACTTGTGTCAAACAGAGAGATCACTTCTGCTTGAAGGAGTGTTTGGACACCTATGGGCCATGCGTAAGACGAGCTGAAATACAGACGAGCTGACATTTTTGGCAGTATAGAGTTGATATAAAAATGCAAAGACAGATTCCCTCTCCCTTCCTCTCTTAATAGCACTTCGCTGGCACTCTCTGGTATTTGTGATATACTCAGAGTTGAGTGGTACCGTGCATGACAAAAAGCTTCCAAACATGATACCATATTACCTTTTTATTCAAGATTTGGTTTGCTATTTGCCAGATGTATACTTCGGCTACAATGCAAAAAGAATATACTGAATATATGTGTTATATTATTAATTTATAAACTTCAATGTATTTGAGAAAAGGTTTATATATTTTGCAACTTCACATTTTCAGTAAAAGCATGCTACAGCTTATTTATCTTGGCGGTATTATAACCATCCATTTGTCTGTAAGATATAACAACTACTTCATGCAGTTGATTTTCTTCTTATATGTAGGTGGGTTTTATCTCAAATGATCTGCTTTCCATTATCGGGATTGATATATAAAAATCTGATATAGTTCCTCAGATGGCCACAAAATTATCCTTTTTATGGAAATGACACAAAAATACTCTTCAATCTCAGATTTAATGCTCTGGTCTTCCTCTGTCATTTTATTCTTTTTATTTCCTCACAGCACATGTCCCAGTAGACATTTCTTGCCTTTTGCATCAAGATGAATCTAAAATACAGCACAACAGACTAAAAAAGGGGGTAGTCTTATTAATGGAGGTAATTTGCAAGCACAGTAGGAATTTCCCTAGGTTTGCAGGGTAGAAATTTTACGACTCTTCTGTGGTAGAAGCAAGGTGTTCTTAGTCATGTTGAGAAAACAAAACAAAACAAAACAAAACAAAACATAGCTCTGCTTTGGTTTCTCATCCAGGTAGAGGACGTTACTCACCATGTCTGAAATTTCTTCCTTTCATGGGGCACCAAGACAGGTACTGGCAGAAGGAAATCTCTGCCAGGAAAGGAGTATCCGAGTGATGTCCCAGCATCTGCTCCAGTGGCTCCCAGTGATGGTCTGTGGTCAACGTGAATTAGGAGAAAGTGCTAGAGCAACTTGATCATCTACTGGAGGAGGCAGCTGCCACGTGAACTTCCGAAACCAGACCGGTTAATACCGCTCCCGTAAATCACAGTAAGTTAGGGGCCACTGCTGTTGAAGCTACCCTGAATCCACCACACAGCGTGTGGGCCCTTGTTGGTCACATACTTTTTGCTATTAGGTAAGAAGATCAAAATAACCCCGTATTGTACCATATTGAATAGCCACCATTAGAAGGACGGTAGTAGTGAAATAAAGCATCATTTTGCACGTGGTAATTTGAAATGCCTTTTAAAGCCTCTTAAAAATCAAACACCAGCTGTCAAGAGTTGTAGTTAGGCAGTGGAGACTCAGCAGATGTTTCAGGGGAAAAGCAGTGCCTGCTCCTGGGGTGGCCCCGCGCCTCTTACAGAGGCACAGAAAACTCCATGGGGCAGAAGGGGGGATAAGTATATATATAAATATATAAAGATGTTGCCAGATCCCTAGCTAGTGTAAATCAAGATGGCTTAATCTGCCCCCTCACAATGTAAAAAAAAAAATCTGAGGATCTCATCTGCTACTGCATCCTAGACCCATTCTTCATGGGCCTGGAGTAACAGCAGTTTCATAGTCCCACAAAGTCCTTTGCTAATTGCTTGCTTAGAAGCTGAAAAGGGTTTGGGGTTTAGTTTGGCTGGGGCAGAAGGGGAGGGCGTGTGGTTTGATTGTTTGGGGGTTTTTCTTCCCTCAAAGTAAAGGGTGCAAATATGAAACTGTCTATTATACACTTCATAGCCTCCGTGGTTCAAAATTTTTTAACCAAGTGTGTACTGTCAGACAATTTCAGCAGCTCCCAGAAAAGAACAATATAACTAGCTGGTATGAATAATGTTTATGAATTTGAGTAATAGCGCTTCCTAAAAAACGATGTCTTTCTCTGTATATGTCTTTTTATTACCTGCAGCTCTTTCATCAGCCAACATCTGCTCTTTGATTCAAGCTCTTTCCTTTTTCCCATGCTAATAGCTGTTAACACTGAACCTGCCTGTTACAGTTCAGGCTGTAAACAGTATGGAAATATTCAGTGTTGGTGGTGTCAAGAATCTTTAATGTAGTCCCAGGCTTTAAAGGGTACGTTCAAATAAATAGGAGATCAGCCTTCTGTCATGTTTCAGCTTGACATTCCTGAGGCAGCACAAATAACCTGCTCTGTAAAGTGTAAAAAGCATTGAAGCAACAGATGAAAAGTTTGTTTTCTGTAGTTCTGCTTAGTAAAAATAAAATATATTTTCATGATAAATAGCAACATGCCTTCATATAGGTATTTCTCTTCAATCATTAAGGCTCAGCTTCCTATTTGAATCATTGCTCAAATAGTCTTCTTCCGGAAAGGAAGACAGGGAAAAAGAAGAATCCCTTTAAGATGTATCACCAACCCAAATCCATCAATCCAGATGTGCCTGCGGTACTTTTCAGGCCACGGCTTCACCAGTTGTACACACTTTTTTTAACCCCCCATTGCACGCGCCACACCACCTTCTGTTTTGCAAAGCTTAGTGTTGCACCCACCCAAGTGGGCCAGATTATTCACAGTAATCTCAAGGTTATTCACTGTCATCTGGACTATCCAGCCTCCGGATATCAACAATGACACTTGTGAGGCCAGTATGGCATTCAGAGAGATGCTTTTGAAGTGATACATGATTATGTTTCATGAGCATTCAACATGTTAATTCACAGAATACCTGACTATATGGAATCCTAACGTGGTGTTAATGAAGTTCTTATTTCTACACAGGTACAAACAGGCTGCAGTTTATACACAGACATCAATATACGCACATGTATTTATGATATTAACAAAAGGTTTATATATATATGAAAAATCCCTTTGTACCTACACATATTTTACAACATATTTTATACATAGTTTTATGTATGGTATATATTATGAGTACTATACAACAATAAATACATTACATACATAAATAAACTCTCTATATGTACGCATACCTATTATATACACCACAGACACACCCTTTATGCAAATGTATATACCTACATGTGTTCATACATATTAACATGAGTCTCACTTTTCTATCATTGTTAATTAGGATTTATAGTGATAATGTTGATAGACCCTTAACAAATAAAACATGACAGGCATTGCAGTTTTGGGCAATTATACTACACCTCAGGTGGTGTTAGCTGGCACTAAGCCAAATGACTATAATCACACAAGAACTCCAATAATCCCTCTGCAATGTTTTAGTTTGAGTGTCTTGTTGCTATCTTGAAATGCTATATGATACACAAAAATAAGGAAGAGAAATGGTTCTCTCCAAACTTGTTGGTGATATGGTCACGGGAATGACATCAATGTCAAACAGTCAGAAAGGTTCAAATGTGTTCTGAGCTGTAAGTTTTTCATTTACTTATAGCGGTATTAATAGATATCACTGTAGTTTATATCTTTTTCAGTGTCAGCTGTGCAACAGAATAGTTGATTAAAAAGCAGATGATTTTGTTTCATTACAGGCAAAAGTAAGTCCAGACAAAATTTGGAAGAGCTCTTTTATCGAATTGAAACATCCGTAATATTAGCACCAATCAGGTACAATTTCTATACAATTTTTTTTCCGTTTTTGAGTATGATGCTTCTGGACCAAGCGTTTGCACACTACTTTGGAAGGCCACTGCTTTTAAAAAGTACTTTAAAGTGACTTTGCAAAATATATGACTGTCCAAGACAATTTTGACACGGGGTTACATTTTTTGTAAGTTTTGTAATCATTCTGGGAAAAAGAAAAAGTTGATGTGTTATACAGGCCCAGTTCCACAAAAGGAAACATAAAGCAGTGTCTCAGCGGAATGGGGATGGCTGCAACCTGACCTAGAGCTTAAGCCCCAAAATCCCTCACAAAGTGTGTTAGTCCTCACTTCCACGGATGCTTCATGATCCCGCGCGTGCCCAGAGGTGTACCAGTATGGCAAGGCTGTGTAAGGAAGGACCAACCTTTCCTTGAGGCTGAGGAAATCCAGGGATATCTGCCATCCCTCCTGACGCTGACCTTCCCTCCTGTGAGACGTAGGTTCAGGTGTCACAACTCCTAAGCTGGAAGCTGTGTCGGTTTTTAAAGCGACTTCCTTTAAGTCACAGAGCGGGAGCGCTCCCCAGCAAGAAATCCCTGTGCGACAGAGAGACCGCCAAAGGTTGTGCCCTGTTAGGTTTAGAATCACTCAGCTCTGCCTCCCTGCCCCGATTGCTGGGCTGCAGCCCTGGGATCACCGGCTGTGGTCGTATTCCCGGCTGAAGACGTATACATTTCCTCTCTCATATCATTTCTCTACGTATGTTAAACCTTCTCATGCCCCTGCCGGACCTGTTCACGGATGACAGATCACTGCACTTTCTTAGGGAAACAGCTGTATTCTAAAATCCAGCTGAAATCCTGTATATAAAACACGCTGATGAAATAGTGGATTAGAACTAGGCCAACAAAGATATCAATCAAAATAGTTATTAAGTGCCAATTACTTTGTTTGGTAATTAACTAATACGTAATGAATTTCCTCATAGCTGTTTCCTTTAAAGCCAATTAATTGCTTGAACAGACCTTCCATGTTTAATAAACTAATAAGAATGGTTCATTTATAGCGTTTTTGAATAATTACCAAGCAGCTGTTCTTATCTATCTCCAGTATTTTTATTAAACCTCAGCAATCAGTTTTAACAATAATTCAGTATTTAAAATGCATGATCTTGAAAACTTGTCTATATTAATTTGTGTTGCTTCTTTTGAATAATTTTATTTCAGTACGCACTGTTTGTGATTTGTCAACACACATAGGATTTAATTTTAGTTGCTGGTAATAAGTTATTCAGAACTTGAAATTCCATTGTCCTGCAATGTAATTATTTTCTTATCTGTAAAATATTACCATTTGGTTAAGTATCAGACACAAACACCACAAAACCAATATTGATGCTGCACAAGGGTTCATCCAGCCTAGTATTATTTTCCAACAGTGGTCACGAGCAGTCTGCTAGAGACCTAGAGACAAAACGATGTTCCAGGTGCACATCCAATTTCCACAAGAGCCCGTGCAAGATGTGCATCCTTACCACCCCGTGCCACCCCTTCTTTGGGGCTCGGCTCCCCCACAGCTCTGTGTTATGGGTCTTGGTTCTTGCTTCGGAAGGGAGAGTGTACCTTTGATCTCCATCCGCTTTCTTCTTGCCCCACCTGATTCAGCAGTTCTCTGCCCTTTCCTCCTCCTGCCTTTGCCCTTTCGGGCTGAACACGCTAAGCCTGCCCAGCTACTCAAAGCAGCACTTTGCAGTGCGCATGTCACCCCCACAAAACGCACAGCGATGCCCTGTGCGTGCCCCAGTTTCCTTGTTTGTGAGGGGAAAACAATTGTACTTACCCATCTTTCCCAAGCACTTTGATATGTATGAAAGAATACTGATCTGATCCACTGACGCTTTCAAATGCAAAATTATTATTATTGATGCTAAAATGAAAACAAGGAGGCTTAATTTATTTCTACTTCTTTGGATCATTTAATTAGTATGGTAATAAGAAAAAAATCAATATAGATTCCTATAGTAGATGCTAAATGTTATATTTGTCTTAGAACTAACATTTTAAAAAGTTAGTTTGGCAAATAAACAGGTGTGCAAAACATGAAAATGCACACAAAATAATGACATGTGTTAGGGCAGATACAGGATCGTAACATCAAGTACCAGAGAATGGATGGTTACTCTTTTCAGAATAAAAACTCCAGATTTGCTAGAACTAAAAAATGAATGTATGAGATGTTCTACTTTTTGCACTTCCTGAAGGGAAAAGATTACAATTTTCGGTGGATACAGTGAGGAGGACTCTTAAATAAATAAATAAGAGGAAATTAAGTCAGAAACAGGTCAGCTCAGGTTCCTATCTTATTAAAATCAAATGAATTTGGATAATGTGTTTTTCTTCTTGCTAGACGATCAGTGCTGTGCAGTCTGTGATTTCTCCTCCGAAAGAAGGATCACCAGGAGGAGCCCATTAGGTCATTGCCAATCTGTTAGCAGAGAGTTCAGTGCTGGGAACTAACCCGAGCTGACACGAGAACAGCTGGGGGTCCTAACAAGTGGATGGCATGCACAGACCGTCTCGAGCGGGGACGACAACACGGGCTTTAGGTATTTCTAATCGGATGGTGTATTAATCCTCATGTATAGACATGCAAGATAACAAATGCAACGCACACTTGAAAGCGCTTGCTGAGATGTAGAATGAAGGGATGACTGACAGAAGCTAGAGCTAAAAAATAATTCAAGTTATCATTATTTTTCTTCTTTTTCCCTAAGTGAACGATGTAATGATGCAGAAAGACTAATTAAGTTAATGCGCTGTCTCCAGGAATTTTCGGATACTGCAGATGCCAAAGTTTGTCCTTCATTATACAATTTAGGATTTCAAGGATGTGTCTTCTATTACAGGACCTATCCAGTCCTTGTTAGCCTAGCAAATGTACCATTCTTAAAAAATGGATTTTGACCTTGAGAGTCAATTGTTTTTATGATTTATTAAATCAATGGCTGAACAAAATATGCTGTTTAGTGTAATTGGCAAGTTTTAAATACATGTTTAGTACAGCAGGAACAGGATAGGTATGGCCTGATTTCTACTGAAAAGAATTCATTTTGCAATCTAAAGTCCCTCAAATTTCTTTCCTTCCAGTTTTCCAAGCTTAACTCCCATTCCTTCAAAAAATCTTAATGTCCTCTAAATATAAATTCATATAACTGTAAAAATTATGCATACAGTCTAAGTCAGGACCCTAAGTTAGAACCCTGTATTGTCAGTGAAAAGATACAGGAACCTTCAGGAGAAGATTAATCCCATCCACCTCTAACAGATATCTTTAAGTGATGCTTAACCCTTCATCCCTTGATCATGCCCACTTTTCTTTGTTATGTATACGAATTGGCCTGGCCTAGACAAATGGCTCACAGAACAGTATCTAACTTTCCGACGTTTGAGATCAGATGAATCACAACCCATTTGGTCCCTTTTCTTTTGCAAAGGTGAAGGACTGGTCTTCTGGCAAGACCAGTTTAAGCAATGAACGAGCATGAAGCTCTTGGACTGAGTAGTCTTTCTGTTAGGATGGTCACCTCCTCTCCCTCAGAGATGTGACACCTTCTTGAAGAGGGTTCCCTGAGTGTCAATGTAAATAACCTCTTTATTAGTAAGTTTTTGTTCTGCAGGAGTAATGACAAAAGGAATCAAAAAGGTCAAGTGTCCCATTCTTCATTTCTTCTCTTCTTTGAAGGGGACAAGAGGGCAGAGGGGTCATGAAGGGCAAACTTCTGACTCTCTTTGATCATCCCAGGACACACAGATAGAGGTTTTTTTAATCCATGTGGAACAACTCAAAGAAAGAATAATTGTTCCTTATTTTGTGATGTTTTAAAACTTACTGCAAAAATAGGTCTTTATTTGGAATATATTATCACTTCATAATAAACGAAGAATGAAACATCTATCCAGGCAGTTTTCAATCAAATTTATACAGTACAGTAGATACCGATTGTATATATTAGTATAAAGATTGATGGAGTAAAAGAGATTAATAATTTTCTTGTAATTTGTTTATGCTTTTTATTTATTGTTTCCTAATATCCTTCTATAATGTATGTCTGACATTTCAGGAACAGTGGGGAGCATCTAAAACAGGTATTTATACTGTAACAATTATTCCCACTACTAGTTTTGGTATTTCATGGGAAATTAGTCTAAATCCATTAGAAAGCACATTGAATCCCGCAGTGGATGGAGGTCTGGCAAATCCAATTCTCAACTTACTACTTTGGGGAAGCCTTACTTTAAAAGTTAATAAAGCATTTATGTCAACAGCAGTGAACAGTAGGCTAACTACAGTAGGAGCCCTGAGTTTCTTACACGCTTTCTCTAATCAAAAGGAGCCAATTATTTTTCGAGTTGTGCAAAATGTCATCTAATTGGCTGCCTAGAAGTCGTGTAGACTGAGAGAGATGAAAAATTAATCAAAATCCTGTTTTAAAAAATGTACAAAGAATGTAATACGTTGTTATTTTCCCCAAGTGATGAAGCGCAAATTCTTCTTCCTTTTTAGAGCCCACAGTAGGGAGTAAGGGAGAGGAAAAGAGTAGTTATACATAGAAACACTCAAACCAATTCTTTTCTTGGCTCCTATAGCCAGTTGGCTACACTGGGAGGGAAGCGTACTCTGTCGTGCACCCCACGGTCCCTCATCTCCAAATCAGCCAGACTGAGGACCCGTCCAGACGGGCTGAGGCGTCGCAGTTCCTCCCACGCCAGCCATAACGAAGAGCGGGTTTAGCACAGCTCTTGCCTCAGGTTGGCGTTAAGACGCAACGGTGAAGCACCCTTGGAGCTGTGTGCTGAGGAGGGCGTTTCAGTCCTCCAGTTTAGAGTCTAATCTCCACGGTCACGCAGGGGCAGTTCAGAAACATGGGGATGGGAATGCCAAAAATCATCAGTGCTTCTTGCCTGGTATTAATCCTAATCGTAGGCTGTCGTTTCAGGAGCGCAATGAAGACTACTCATGGTTTTGTTGGGGTTTTTCAGACGCGCGCACACACGCACACACAAAATGTAAATTTTTTAATCTGTGTTTTTGCCAGCAAGAAGACTAAAGAAGCCACTCCGTTATTATGTGATCTTGCTTTACTACTCTTCCCTAGTATTTTTATTGGCAAAATAATAAATCACAAAGCATAGAACAATGTAATCTTTGCTTAAAAATGTAGTTTAAGAACCAAAACTTCACCTTAGATCAATATGAGGGTTGTGTGTGCCCCATGAGCATTAGTTATTGCAGGAAGATTAAAATAAGTGCACTGCAATGAAAGAATTTGCAAGCCTCCGCAATTTGTGTAACAACAGAAGACATAATTTTTTATAAAGTTACTTGCCATTTATTAAAACTACTAAACTAAAAGATTTTTTTCCCCTTCATTAAAAATAATCATCTCCCTTGAAAGGATGTCCATAATGATTGCAGTAAAATTCATCATCGTAAGAAACAACAGGTGGAAAGCACAGTTGTGCCGTAAGAAGAAAAATGGGTTTAGGCCTTTGCACCATTTAATATCTTTGTTTGTTATTTTCTCTAGTATATGTTTAACTTGAATGTTTTATGATTGCACAGGAGATTTTATAGCACAGAACTTCTGCAAAGCTTTGCAGAGTACTAAGATGAAATGAGTTTCATTTAAGAATATCGAATATGAGATACAGTGGAAAATAAATCATTCTCTCCTTATTTAATCTTTTTCTTCTGCGTCTACCCTATTCACTTCGGTTTTTTCTCTTCTGTATCACAGGTCTGTTTCTCTAAGTGGCAGTGTAAATCTGCACGAAGTTGGGTATTCTCATTTTTGTGAAAGAGAGCACAATATAAGCTTCAAATTCTGCTTCTTGCTCACGCCACTGGAACCGAGTGCCCTCAATTTCCATTGTACTTTAAGCGTGGCTTTGGTTTGTCATCTGTCCTCCTTTGCTGCAGTAAGTGCTCTTTTGCCTGACATTTCCTTTGAGCTATTTGAAGCTTTTACTAAATGAATTATGACAAAACAATGAAGTTTCCAAAGTTACTGTATGGTGCGACGGCTGTGCGTGGGGTTCTAGGGAGACCTGTGGATGCAACGATTGGTAACAGGATTGTTTTCCTGCGTCACTGGGACTAGAAAAAGAGTTCAGCTTTCATATTAAGCCTGTGAAAAGGCTACCTAATGACACACTTACCGAGTAGGGGAAACGGGTGGAAAAAAATATAGTTTCCCTCGTGCTGTATAAATGGAACCATCCCACACCATCAGTCTCAGTATCCCATGGGATCAGGCAGTCCTGTGTCTAACGAAAAGGTGGGGCAGGTGTCTAGGTTGTTTCCTTCTTTGTTACTTTCCAATTTCTTAGGGGTTTTTCATTTTTCAGGAGAGGAATTCCACCTTTTTCAGACCGTAAGAAACGACATGAAACTCATTGAACCTCCGGCATGCAAGGAGTAGTTTCTGTGGCAACGATCCCCATTTGACAGCCCTCAGGACTCGCCTTTGCCTCCCGTGACTTATTTACCGTTTCAGCAGCGCAGGTAGCAGAGTTGAGTTCAGCAAGTTGCACAATGATTGCTCGTGATAGAAAGCACAGAAATACAAGTATCAGAAAAGTTTATTTATGAAAAAAAAGGGAAAAACAAAAGATTAAAATGACATTCAGCTGATAATATTATTGAGTCATTCCATAAAGGACTGGTAAATCGATGAACAAACTACAACACATGCTGCTCAAATAACCATTTTGCTGGTTTGAAGCATTATGTTTAGGTCTTCTCAAATTAAAAATGATGGACAGACTCAATTTTCTGCTTTAGCCTCTTTTAATAATGCTTTCATCCTGTACCTAGGCCAAGCACCTGCACACCTGCACTGTTACTGTTTTCTTTAATCTTACAAGTACATACACCAGAATTACACATTCTGTCTGATTAGAAATCCCTAAAGCCCGTGTTGTCGTCCCCGCTCGAGACGGTCTGTGCATGCCATCCACTTGTTAGGACCCCCAGCTGTTCTCGTGTCAGCTCGGGTTAGTTCCCAGCACTGAACCTCTCTGCTAACAGATTGGTAATGACCTAATGGGCTCCTCCTGGTGATCCTTCTTTCGGAGGAGAAATTGCTGGTTGCAATGCTGCTGCTTTTTTTTTTTTTTTTTTTTTGGAGGGAGGGGGAGAGACACAGACATTATCTAATTCAGTCTGATAAATCCAGAAATCTGAGCTGAATTTCCTCTTAATTATTTAGAATTGCTTCGGGTACCTTCTAGAACAAATAAAAATAGATATTTACAGGATGTAAATTGTGTTTCATTGGTGCCTTCCAACAAGTAGGAGGAATCAGAGTCGTATTAGTGGAGGAATTAGTGAATCATATCATAGCCTAAAACAATAACGATATTAATTATGAAGAACACTCCACATAAGCATGTAGCTTTAGATCATTACAAAGCTGTCCTCATTAAATAACAATATTGGTTATTACCAAAATTGCAAAGAAATGATATACTGAAACAATATGAAAATGACTGTGGCAATTTCAAAGTACCTCTAGCTTTATTTATTTTCTTTTTTAGAATTGTACAGTGGGAGTTATCTGGAGAAGGGGTGAATTCCACATTCCCACCTCAGAATGCATCAACAGACCATCAAGTGACAAATAATGGTATGACCTTGATAACTGGCTGTCTGAGAATCGTCTTTCCAAAGCCATTTAGCACAGGCGTTCATAGCACACCAGTATGACCTTCCGTTACTAGAGATATGTATTTCAAAAGCTGTTAGAAACTCTAGCATAAGAGAAGAAATCCTACTAGTCATGACAGACTATGGGTAAGGGATCAACTTTTGAAGTTGTAAGTATGGTTTTGATAACCAGGGAATACAAAGTCCTGACTGGTGCACTAAAACCAGGATGGATTATGAGTCAAATGACTGAGAAGCCCACTTCTATTTTTGCAGAGTGTTTAGGTGCCTGTGAAAGTGTTTTTACAGGTGTGTAGCTACCCAGTGGTGTCAATCCGAACCTGACGGGCTCAGGACTCCTTTAAGAATTGCGTGTTTGGTATAAGATGGTTATCTGGGATACTTCATGTTCAAAGGGATCTCAAAATTCACAATGAGGCAATGAATGAGGTGTACGAGTTACTGGAGGTTTCCATCCTCATTGACTCCAAAGAAAAATTAGCTGAATGGCTAAGTCCGGCCCTGGATCCTGAGACAGGTCAGGTAGGTGAGACAGATGGGGGTCTGTTGTCACTGGCATCAGTCTGGAATGTGTTTTTAATTTTAAAAAAATGGGATCTAGGCTTCTACCTACTGCAGTTAGGAATGCATATTCTTTGCTTGAAATAGCAACTACTCATCACTGAACAATAAGGCGTTATGAATATTCTTTTGTTATTTTCTTTATCTAACATTTTCTTAAGCTGATGAAATATGCTCACTATCCCCTCTCTTTGGGTCTACTTAATTTAGATAAAGTTATAGGAAAAAGAAATACAGGAAGAGTGTTGCTAAAAATAGAAGACAACTTTCTGTTAACTCTTCTCATAGATTTAAATGCAGACATATTTTACGCGTTCATAGACACATAAATAGGTACATCTTTCATTCATAGCCCTTTGAAGTTTATCGCCAAAAGAGAATTTGTTACATGCAGATGTTTCATTCTGATTCCTGATGTTTAATCAACCCACATTGTCTTTGGAGATATAGTTGTGATTTTTCACAGAAAATTTAATTACAATGACTATTCCAGACTGGGTTGAAAAATTAATGACAGGAAAAAATTATATATGGGTATTTAGTATAATCTTTGATATCTCAAGAGCGGGAGAGAGTCTGCAAAGGATTTGAAAGCTGGTTGAGTAAGTCCCTGGTTGAGCTGGTTCCAGCCCTGAATGACTGACTTCTGTCTTCTACCTATTATCTTTGCAGAATATTCACCTTGCTTCTGGCATTGTGTTTATCTGGTTGCTTCAGGCAAAATTAGATTACTGACCTCACCACTTGGAGTTTTGTTTTATTCTCAATAACAAGCAGTTAGATCAAACTCATAGAAAGGATCAGCAATGAAGTTGGCACTGGGGGAATTTTATTTTTCATTTGTTTTTTATTTTCCTTTTGTTTCTTTGGTGAAACAGTTTTTACTAAGTTATGGGATATGAGTGAAAATTGAAAGCTAGGTGAAACAATGGTGAAACAATGCCGCTATTTCCTCAGAAAGAGGAGAGGAAAAATGTGCAGCTATTTCCCTTACCGTACATTAATCTGCTGTTGAAACTTGTGTCTTTGAAAAGGAAAAATACTGATTATTTTTATAAATACAGCAGACTCCTGGTTTTGGAGTTGAGACAGTCTACATATTGTCTGGGAGGCAAGACACGTGTACAGCATAAAACGATTAATAGAATTCAGTGAATTCTGGATGGAATAGTTGAAATAATAAGAATAGAAGAGTGCTTCTTTATTCTCTTCTCCTGATTATTACTGAGCTACTCATACACAAGCATACCTAGAAATATAGCTTATTTGGAAGTATTGCCATGGTAAATCAAATCCAGATTTCCTGTTTCTGTAAGTTTCCGGATTGGATGGTTCAGAAAGAAACATAAGGAAGCTAAAGCAACTAGGTGATCATCTTTACCCATGCAATCTCTTCCTCATATCAATTAGCCCAAAATTGCCTTAGATCCTGAGACATTATAAACAAAATTGTATTGGCAGATAGCTGTTGACAAATAAAAAGAGAGCAGGAGTAGTACCTCAAAATCAGGAAGAAAACAAAAAACCCATTTAATTCTTTCTTTTCTCATCCTTCTAATGATGGATGTTGACTGAGTGCTTTCAGCATTAAATTACGCATCACACGTTCTGATCAAATGAAAATTCCTTTTCTGTGTATCACCTAAAGCAGAACTGTCTCATCTAGAGCTGAGGTTCCTCAGCTGACACACACATCCGACAGCAGTGGCAACAGAAACACAGACAAAAACCTAACTGCCAAGGGTGTAAACTATTTCACTGCAAATCACATTAGCAGAAATATTTAGCTAATGTGCTAATCTCACAGTTTTTACTCCCTGCCCTTCTTCCTGACATGCCAGCCATCCAACCTTCTCCTGACAACATAAGCTGTAGCCAGTACAAATGAGCGTAGCGTGGAGACAATGTCTCTGCAAGTATGGGGACAAGGCAGAAGGAATTGAAATTTCTTTGGTGTCAAGGAGTCTTTGGGTATGACCGAACTAGCTGTGTCAGTGGTTTACCAGCCAGTAAACAGCTTTCACATTTGTGTGCTAACACAAATAACACTGAGATTTCTTAACTGTGTTATCATCTAATTAAAGGCTTTTCTGAAGCGTCGGCTAAATTAGTTTGTGTTGTCTTCAGAATAAGGAGCCATGATCAAGGTATTCCAACTATGGATGGGGATGAAGAGGTAAGGAAGCAGAGCTGCAATGGAAAGACATAGTTAGAGGATTTATTGAATTATTGAATAATTTCCCAGTGGGACATGGGAAGCTGGCAGTAGCAAAACCTGCTTCTAAGGAAGACACTTAACCTCTATAACTGCCCTCTGAAGGAGTTAATGCACTTTGCTGCTTCTTTCAGCAGCAGCAAACCTACCTTTCCAGAGCTCAGCAGACATCCAGCAATTTCCCACCCCTAGCCTGCTACCCTAAACTACGTACTTTGCTCAGATATATTTAGAACTAGCCCTGATTCAAGGTTATAATTAATTCAACACATTTTTACAGTTTGCATTGTTTAAATAAAGCTACTTGGAATTTTCAGGTGCCTTCATGCAGAATCCACTGAAAGCTCACAGATTTTTATCCCACATACATAGGTGATGATTAACTCCTTTAGTCTCATGGAAGCCAGTTCACGGAAAATTAGAATTATAAAAATAATAACAACAAAAATAATAAAATAATAACAACTGACCACTGGTGGGTTTTTTTTGTTTGTTTTTACAAATATTCCATTTATCTAATTTTAATGATATGAGCATTTGTGGAAAATGAATTTAAAATCCCAACATACAAAATCCATGGAAACCATCTTCTAAATTCCTATAAGTCATCTAGGAAAAAAAAATTTAAAAATCCACAAATAACTAGTGCATCCAATATAAAATATGTAATAAAGCCTAAAAACTAAAAAATTACATTAAATTCACATTACAAAATAAAATTGAAAGTATTTCATGCAACATGAACAGAGTGAGTTTAATTAGTATAGAGCATTAATTTGTGTAAGGATACTCCACAATATGTCAATATGTTGTCAATACATTAAATGAGTTCTTCACAGCAGTACATATGAACTGCGTTTTGAGCATACGCCCAAACCTATACTTTAATCCAAATTTGTTTCACATTAACCAGTATGGGAGCAAGTTCAAGTTCAAATTCGGGCATTAGGACTGAGAAACAAACATGTGTCCTTGCTAATCTTTGGTATAGAGTCAAACAAACAGCTTCCAGAAATTTTCCATCACTTAATCAATCTGTTCTCGCAGCAATATCTGTCCTTAATGGTGACAGACAGAGAAATCAGTCAAAAGACCTTGCTAGGGGAGCCCAAATATCACAGGGGGGATTTGCTGGCATGCTGATCATCTCAGGCTGCCTTTGGCTGGCTGGACAGGAATCTCGTGTGGTGGCATCATGGCCAGCTCACTGAGAAAGGTAGAAGTCAATGAGTTAATCCCATTTAGTATAATCCCATCATCACTTAGTATAACAACACGACATACAATCTTGTTAATAAGCCGTGTGAAGCAACTGAAGCCAGCGAGAACCGACAGGGTTAAATAACATTAATAAGTAGAATGCCAATACCTGCCTCTTCAGGAAATGCTTCATTTGCTACGTTTCATCAGCAAGCCTCAGGCAACTTTGCAAAGGTTCCTGTCCGGTATTTGCCCGTTTCTCAGACTTCTGCACCAACACCGTAAACCCAGCCTGCAAAGCTGATGGGCACTAAAAGGGAGGGAGAATTATTCAGCCTCGATTCTATGCAAACATCTGCAATGTTACTGGCCACATTGCAAACAAGGCGTATGAACCTTCAGATTCAGAGGTTTTTGTGACTGTTCAAAATTGTACTTGGTCAAGCCTCTTGACATTTTTTTCTTGTATTTTAAATACAAGCTTCCACTTTTAGCATTGAAACTCTGACCTCAACCTTGCTTCTTGCTCCTTTATTTCATTAATTTTTTTTCCTATGCTCTTTCATTTCCTCAAGTATTATAAACTGGGGCATTTGCTGAATACATTTGAATTAGATTTCAAGTGCTTAATGATTTAAAGTCAGAAAAATTCTTTTACTAATTAATAGTCCTTTTTTCTGAGAAATGTCACATAAATGGGTAGGAACGCTTTTGCTAAATATCAGAGGAGTTTTCCTGATTCAGGTTAAGGACAAAAGTCTGGCTTATAATGTATTTGAACAAGAAGTATGCAAAAGCAAAAGTAGGGTTTATTTTTCAAATTTTTTTTTCCCACAAAATTGGGGATTACTAAAGTACAATGAGTAAGTACCACTTCAGTGATGTAAAACTCGTCACTAACACAGAAGGCACACAAAGTGTTAAAAGTGGATGCCAGGGGTGCAAGAGCCTCAGGACAGTAGCGTTGGAGACTTCAGTGACTTACGAGTGGGAAGCGAAGGACAAGACAGGTCAGAAAAGAGAAGCGATGTGCCATTTGGTTACAGTTACACATAGAAAGACAAAGGATCACGGGTACAAATACATTCCTGGGTGAGCCCATTGTGTTATTCTTGTAACTGATGCTATTTCAGTGTAAATTAGTCTCTTGACAGAAAAGGTAGGCTTGGCTTTTTGTACGTTTACCACACCAGAGGACCCGGTACATACAAATGCTTACTGATGTCCCTGCAGCATCATAACCATGACCAGGGCTATCTCATTTCTTAGGTTTTAGTACCAACTGCACCTGTGAAAGATAAAAACTTCCAATAAGGTTCATGATGAATAGCATGGAGCCAGTTTGAAATCATTGCTGGCTTTTGTAGGCAGTCTCGTGACACTGTGTTTATTCTCTTCAGAGCAGAACAAAAGATGAATTCACCACACCGTACCTTCATTAGCACATATCTATTTCTACCTATCTATATGTATGTATGTATATATTTTCCCTTTCAGGAAGCAGGCACAGTGAAATGCTCACTCAGCACCCCAAAGCAAGTACTTAACATTTAGCAGTGTTAGTCCTGTCGAAGTTAATACAGCTTCTCAAATATTCTACCGTACATGTTTATTTAGCAGTTTTTCTGTCACTGGCAAAAGGTCACTGTATTACCAAGCAGGTCATGGTTAAAGAGCTTAGGAATAAAAACAAAACCAAAACCAGACATCCCAGTATCCCAATACTGGTTTTGGCCAGCTCTTCAGAGCTACAGTCCTCTCTTCACGCAGAAGGTTTTGGGGTGCCCGTTGTCAGCCTCGGGACCCTAACAACCCAGTCAGCCAAGGGACGAAAAGCTTCTAGCCCATTAAATGGCTGAACCGTGCCACAAGACAATTACAGGGATTGTGCTCCTCCTGTTGTCGTCGATCGGATTTCCCACTGATGGATTTCCTATGATAGACTGGTAACAGGAAGATAAAACCAGGAGATTTTTGCTAAAAATAAGTTATAGTTTAAAAGTAAAGTGGGGAGAAGCAAAAGATACCAGAGAGGAAGAGCTGTAACTGACAAACTGTGCTAGTTAAAGTTGCTAAGAGTCAGGAAAAAACAGTTCATTAGGTGGAAAAGGAGGAGTAAAATTCCAGTTTTGTCCACTTTATTAATTTCCACTGGTCCTCCAGGAAGTTTAGAGCATTAAAGTTAGGGAAAG
>NW_009207406.1:31810-93269 GCF_000690835.1 Fulmarus glacialis | reverse complement strand
CGACACAGACCAAAAAAAAAAAAATCCCTGGCAAGGGGGAGTAAGTCTTATGAGAAAATCAATTAAAAAATTAGATTTGCATATCTTTTGAAAATGGCAATCTTAATTTATGTGTATATTTCTCCTCTAACAGCTCCCTGAATGACATCTCAGGGACTGACTCTGCTCCTCTTCTGCTCCTCTGGAACATCAGGAGCGGAACAATAATAGTTTACGGCTACTCTCAATACAAGGAAAATGGACACATGCTGTTCGTATTTCTAATTCTTAACGCCGATTATATTTAACAGTAGTTGCTGAGCATTGCCTGAAACCTTAAATAGTGTCCATCAGTACAACCAGTATCCAATTCCTATAAAAGGAATAGCGACAAAAAAAGTGATGAAAAATATCAAAGTTAGGGTCATGGTGCTGTATTTTCTATCTCTTTTCATTATCAGCTTTGTAATTTAGTATCCATTATCTACACAATAAATGAAATTCTATAAAATGTGTCAATGCAGGATGTCCATCACAGACAGGGTGGCATGTTAAAGGACAACGTAGAAATGCACAATGCCCTTAAAATCTTATCATTAATTTTCTACATTTCCTGACTTTTCATCAATTGGACAATGTTACCTGAACATTCAGTTGAACTGAGCAAGCATTCAAACTCATTAATTACATTATTACATCTAGTATCAAGGAAAACATATTTCCAGAATTCAATTTCCTGCAAAGGAGGACATTTGCCAAGTTTGAGATATGCTAATACTTGTGTTTAAAATATTTGCAAATGATTTTATGACCATTAATAACACTGCACTTCATCCACATGCAGATCACCCTCTGGAAAAAAAAATGCCATCTGTTCCTTTCAACAGTATTTTAATAGTATTTATATACGGCTCTAAGGAGGTCCTTCCATAAGATTAAAATCTTAGATTTGTCACAAAATGGATTAATTTTTGTTGTCATTTTCAGATCTCATTATATTTTTGGCACAAAGTAAAATGGTTTTGTGTCATTTTCTGTTCTTTTTACAATTTTGTCACTGATAATGCTTTGTAAAGATAAATTTACATCAAGTATTGAGTCTTGTGATAATTCACTCTTACAGCAGGACAGCACTGATTAGAACTGCCAATTCCACAAAATCAGTTGACTCCTACTTATAAATATCACGGGAGGTGGTACAAGTATTTCTCGTTTCTCATGGTAATTTATAGCAATTTGGGGAAAAAAAAAAAAGTTGTTTGTTATTTAACTTGAATGAGACCACATTTACCGATGCTTTAAATTCCTGAGATGACTTCCATTTAAATAGAGTGCAAATATAAAAAAAATTGCAAAAATGCAGAAAAGCATAATTTATGTCCTTTTGCAAAACTGAACTGTGTAGTGTTTAGAAGCCTCATAACACATAATAAGAAATTATTACCCTAATTTTGCAGATAGAAATTTGGCCAAAGATGTTGGAGCGACTGGGAGCACAGCTGTTTTTTGACAAAACGGTATTTCCCCCCATCCCCTTACCAGCAGTCACTGCTGCTTCAGACCCGCTGCGGTGAACCGGCCACAGGAGCCCTCCTAACAACCACGTCAGAGCAAACCAGGTTAGGAAAGACCTCCCTCCACTGCTCTGTGAATTTGGTTCATTTTAGGTGCAAAGGCCTGAATCTGGAAGTGCTTCAGCAACAAACAATATGATAACGGGGAAGTATTTCGGGGCCAATTGTCTATTTGTTTTTCCTGGTTTTGTATCCTTCGTATATGGGTATAATGCACATTTCTGGCAAATTTCAGTAATTTCTGGCATCGCCAGCCCCTGCAGGCAGTAATGTTTTAGCCCACCAAAAGCTGTAAACAGAAAAGGATGCCTATCCGTGCTGCAAACTCATGTTAGCTATGCCCAGACTGTACATCCACACAGCTGAAAGCATCGTGGTCCCCTTTCTCTTTGTGCACGTGAGGTTCCTGGGGGACCCAAGACACATCAAACCGAGCTGGGACATTCACAGCGAGCGTGCCGAAACGTGGTAAATAATGTGTAGACGTAGCTACAGACCAACTACCGCTCCACAGGACTGCTAACGCTGCACAAGAGACCCATGGAGGTTATGTTTCCTTACTGCGTGGTTTTTCCAGTAATGTGGCTAATTCCTCTTTGGCAGAGAACTGAAGTCTGAAAGTGTTTTTCTTGATAATAGATATAACGGCATAAATAATGAGTTGTTATTTATGCTGTGGAGCCCCTTGCAACAAGATGAGGTGGATGCTGAAAGGTTACATGGATCCAAGGGGAACTTGGACAAGTTCAAATTAAAATGTGACCCTGAAAGTCCCGGGCAACAAATGATAGGAGCATATTTGTGGGAGAGTTTCATATAAATTTTACTTGGTTTTCTACCCTTTGTGAGTCTTCCCCTTTTAGCTCTATTTTGAGACACGGTATGGGAGCAATGGTTGTGTCTGACCTAAAGCAGCTATTCTTACACTCTCGTGTTCTGTTTTAGTCTCACTGTTTAGTGGTTATCATTCCTCAGATCATTCCTGTTCATTACTTCTCTACCTCACACACAAATCTGCTCAAAGAATAATTTTAAAATTCTGCTTACTCCCATTTCGCACTTCCTTGGGGAAAAAGAAAGCAGAGTAGGAGTCAAACACATTTAGCACAGATGCTGTCATAACAGAAGCTAAGCCATTTTGTCCTTGATTTGAGGTGAAGGAAAAAAAAAAAAAAGAAAAAAAGAAAAGGAAAGCACTGAAAGACTTGCCTCTTTTGAAGGCAAAAGTAAGATCTAAAAGCAGAATTACCATTCAGTTTGAACAATTGAATGTAATAATTGAGAACCCCAAATAAATGGTCTAACTTTTGAAAATCTGTAAGCTCTCTCTGAGGACAACATATGGTGCTTAAAGCACATTATGACTGAAGAAAGCTAATATAAATAGAATTATTTGTGTAAAAAACCCTGTCAATGAAGTACTTCCAAACCAAAAAAGCAATTGTTTTAGAAGAGCATTCCATGCTCTTCTTCAGCATGACCTTGTTAAACGCCTGGACATTTCAGTGTTGGTACATCTCTAATCCAAATAGAGTATTGCAAGGTACAGTGTAAAGCTATTAATGCAGATTGCCAGCACAATAAGATGACAGGCAGAAAACAATTGAAAAATGTTACACCTGGATTTAAAGTGCCACATCCCATTGCATTATGTATGCCTATAAAATACTAAATTAAAGGTACGTGCTTAAGGGGTAGGTTTTGGCATATTTGAAAAATCAGTCTGTGACACAGAAAATAGCTACTTACCCTTCTCCCCCTTATTTCACAGCTCGAATAGCTCACTTGAAAATTTTGCTATCTGTGCCAGTCTGGGCAATCTTTAGCATAAACACACATGCATGCACACAGAAAATCCCAGATTTGATGACAGTAGTCTGTGGGCTCCACTGCATCCTTATGCATTTTACTTTCATAATTTCAGTATATATGTAGTAATATTTCTCTCTGAAATACTAAATAGTGATCTATAAAGTAATATGAAACTATTTACTTGAAGCTAATCAAATACTTCACTTAAAAAAAAAAAATCTTCATGAGATTGCTTAATGAGCAGAATACAGACGTGGCTGGCAAAATGTAAAATCAATACATTTGTTACTTTTTTAAAATTTAAATATTCTTATATACTTTTCTGCTTTCTGAACGTAAAAATGCATCTTCCAGATACACTTTTGCTTTGATCAGGAAGAAATATTGTTGGTAAAACTAAAAAACTCCAAGTGCAGAGTCCAGTTTAATACAAACAAGGTCTTATTTATACTATGTTTACATACCACCTCTGGTTTTTTTTTTAATCTACTGTTGCAGCATCATGTAATGCAGCAATGTAAAAAGATAAGAAAAAACAGTTTTATTTGGCTACCCGGGCATGCTAAGCAGTGTTTATCCAGAATTCTGAAAAAAGTGATATCTATAGACAGTCATAACATTTCTTCTGTTACTCCCTATTTTTGAGTGGAAAGCGTGAGATACTGCAGAAGGACGCAAAAAAAGTCACCGCCACAAATTCCCCAAGCCCCTTCCCTTCCCTGGGAAGGAAAATTAGAGCTCCGCATTCACCTGTTTTTCATCCAGCCAGGCAATGCCATATGACAGCGGTACAAACTGCTTTGAGAACTTCTGGAATTGCTTTTTCACTACATTAATGAAGACTGTAGTGCTGCTTTAAAAAAAAAAAAAATCCATAATGTATAGTCTTACACTTAATACTTTTGTGTTTACTACAATATTCCATCGGCCCTTGAAATAACACAAAAAGCTATTGACTTAGTATATAATAAAACTCCTCAGTATAACATTGCAACAATATTTGTGCCTCATATATGCCCACACAAAATGATTCATATTTCCAAATAATAATAAGCTGTGTCTAAAGAAAGTATACTCCTTAACGACTCTAAGAAGTCTGTTAGGCTGCATGCCAGCTTGTACTTAGCTCCAGCTTGATTACCTGCTTTTAAATAACAGGATTACATGAAAACTGAGACAAAGTTACTTTCATATTTCATTTAATATGTTCATAGCATTATGAATTAATAGCAGTTGGCCCCTCTGTTTTTCTTAATGTCACTATGAAGGGATGTTGGAACCATTCTTTCAAGATTTTTTTCAAGTATCGATTTTACAGCCAGTTCCTGAAATGGCATATATATTTTTGCCAACATAATTTATTGTTATCAATTTGGGATTTTATTTGCAGGAAATATATCAGAAAGCTGGCCTGAAAGTTCCTGTTTTGAATTATGCACTGTAAGAGTGGTGTCCCTCCAGCCAGAGTTTTAAACTCCAAACCTCTTCCTAGACTTGTGTGCTTTAGTCTGTCACTTTGCACAGATACTATGGCAAAGGAGGTGTGTTTGTTGGTGGTTTATATTAATGATTCTTTTGAAGACCTAAAGCCATAACTTTGTTCTTTTATAGAACATTCACCTGAACAACCTGACCCCCTCACTCTTGCTTGGCCTCGGAGATGCTTGTATCCAAAGAATCTGTTCCTACTCCATACAAAGGAGAGCAGCTACAGCCAGAGGGACGGTGAGCGTTACCTTCCCTAGTCCAGACCTCATCACCTTGCTGTTAGACCCTAAAAAAAAAAAAAAAGTTTCCAGCTCTTCCCAGAAGGCAAGGTAATTGAGTAAAAATCTACATTAACTGTAACAGCTCACATAACTGATATATGAGTTTGGCAGATATGCTTGGAGAACTTCTCCCTGGGTTAAGTATGGACAGTAATTGGTAAACGTTTTAAAAAGCTTTTGCATTCTTGGCACGACTGCAAACAGATCTTGAGATACTTACGACATACTGCTTTGGAATATCTGGGCGTCCACAAATATTGGATGCCTTGATGGATCTGGCAAGAAAGGCATGGGAAGTTCAGTTATTGATTTTGCAGCAAGATGGCTATGGGTGCCCATCTTGTATGCTTCACATGCATTATCTGTCTGTCTATCTACCTAGCTAGCTAGCTAACTAGCTAGCTTTTTGTAGATCTAAGCATGCAACCGTGAATGCCAATTACTTCTAGTCTTTGGGGCTTCATACAAATAAAAGATGCTTGGCAGCTTGTGGAATGGGGCTCCACATGTACACAAACTTTGCTAGTGTAAAAAAATCCACAGAAGGTTGCTACTTACATGATTTCTTCCAGCATTTGACAATCCTAATTAAAACAATGTTTGCAACAAGATGGGGGTTACTGATATTGTTATGGTTGTCTAATCTTGCATCCTCCGTATTAGTGTTGGGCAAGTGTCTCTGTAATCAGGCTCATGACAAATTCAACAGTTCAGACTTTCTGCTGAGTGTTTTGGTCTGTCTCTGTGTTATGTACGGTTGAGGGGTTTTTTCAGCCTATGCTTTTTTTGGCCATATGGTATATTTGACTGCTTTTTTTTCCTGTTAATCTTTCAACAATCCAGACAAATGCAGTTCTGTGCCTCTCCTGGTCTCTTGACCCTTCAACACTGCTGCCTTACAAAGCGGAATTATGGTCTGGTTCCAAGCAACCCGGCTCGTCCTGAAGCAAGACATCGAGGGCAGTCATAGCTGTTGTATGGCTGAGTCCTTTACAAGGTTCAGGTGGTAAATATTTAACTACTCCTCTTTGTTTTCTTTCTTCCTGCCTTTAACAGTATTTCACAGAGGGATATTGTCATTCTAGCGGGAGGCTGTGACTAGGCTTTACCGTCTTTTCTTTTCCTTTCCTTTTCATTTTTCTGTTTACTTTTCAATTTGAGAATACTGGCTGTGGCTTATTAAAAGGTCACGTTACCAAATCTCTTTGCTTTAGTTCTCATAAATTCCCCTTCCCTGTAAAGGTATTAGATTTATTTTGTCTTTTTATACAAATAGTAATAGAGTTTACTAATAAACATAGTTGGTTTTCTTGTTTGGTTAGAAACATAGAAACAAAACTTAATATACTTTATGACATTACATGAATGAACACTACGTTCTACCTCTCGGTCAAATTAAATAAAACCTCTTTCCTAAAAGACATGCTATGCAACTTAAACATTGAGGACAACTCTTACAGAGAATTTAGGAACTGCGACATTTGGCTGGAGTTTAGGGAACTAGGTCTATGTAGACCAGACAGACACTAAGCAATTGCAAAAGTCAGGAATGGGACCTCAATTTCCTTGCCATGAGTTAAATGCTGCTGCTGAAGGGCTGGTAGGATTTAGAAAAATGGAAGAGAGAAAATCTACATAATCCAAAAGAAGTACACAGTAAATAAGGTCTTTAGCTCATACAAACCCTGAGCTATGTGCTCTGGAAATGCCCTAAGCCGGGGTACGTACCCCTCATAATGACCAGCACGCTTTGACAGTAATCCTGTCGTTCATCCTTGATTTATATCATTCCCTGTTGCACTCTTTCTGCTCTTTTCCTTTTTCGTTCACATGAGCAATAAGCTATCTAGGGTAACGATGCAATACATGAAGCAGTGCCTCTTGGGGAATAAACAAACTTTGCAAATTCCCTTAGGTACGCTTTTAAAATTAATCTATTTTGGTTATGATTTTCCTGATGAAAGAATATAAGTTTTAAGTTTGTCCTTTGAGAGGCTCAGGATCTTTTGTTTCAGATGATGAAGGACTGCCGTTTGTTGTCTGCTGCTGGTTCTTTTTGCAATGATTGACACCCAAAAGCTCCCCAAACAGAATAATTTAGAAGAAAAAAGAAAAGATTCCACAGAAAAATATTTAAGCTAAAATGACAAACAGAAGGAGTACAGTTTGTTAAAAAAAAAAAAAAATATCAAAAAAGGAGGAGGAATATGAGAGGCTTTGTAGTCTTTTGTATTAGCTTTAATCTATCAACTTTAAGACTTTAAATCTGATATGGGTCCCATTCAATAAGATATTTAAGCAGTACCAGAAGTGCTTAAAGTAAGACACACACACGACTTGCTCAGTGTTATAAAAATCTTGTCTCAAAAGATAAACAATTTTTGGCCTTCTTTTTCTTCCCTGCTCCATGTTCTGTTTCAAAGGAATTACTGTCTAGCCTCCTCTTCCATCACCAGACACAATTATTACAGTACTTTTTCTACTAAAAATAAATGATACAGAAGTAATGTGATAGCCTGGTGACCAAGGCAATGACAAATTAAATGTTTTTAAGAGTGACCATTCACTATAAATTTCACTTCTAGCGCATGTTGTATATTAGACCTTGTCAGTAAGTAAATCTTGTTATATCAGAAATCTAATCATTGCCAGAGTCCTTTTGAAGCCTTAGAGAAACTTATTAGCAAAGGATTTATGGCAATTCTGAATTGATTTCAGAAAGGTACATCACATTTGCAGCTGGGACCCAGCGTGTATAACAGCTGTCCCGACAGTGTCCTTGTACTACGGTGGTGTCATCCCGGCAGCGCTTTAAAATCTAAAAGCATCTGGTTCACATTTAATTTTTGTACTCAGATGACTTATCTGCATGACATTTTAGCGTAGGGTGTTTCATTCATTATTTAGTGTACAGAGATGTTCAACAACCAGCAACTTTGTGCATGCCACAAAACCCTCACCCACAGTATTAGCTGTTTACAGGACAACATACAGACATACATTTTTGGTAAATCACTTTAGGTCTATTAAAAAACAAAAGCCGAGTTTTCCCTGTGAATTTATGCAAAACTGATTGAGCAGATTAAATGCCTGCAAACAACTGCATTTCGTGCTGGAAAATTGCCATTACTGTTCTACTAGTGCTCTGACAACTTCCAGCGTGTATCTAAGTTGAATGCATCGCTAACTCTGACATGCGAAGTCATTCCCTTCCCCTGTCACGGGCATAATGTGATGCTAACAACAGCCAACGCATGTCAGCCTTGTTTTGTTAAAAGCAAATGATCAGCATGAAATACTATAATTTCTTAATTTTATTTTTGAAGATAAGTGTCTGGTACCAACTATGAAATTGGGAAAGAATGAATAAAAGCCTGTTGTCTCATCACCTGTTGACTCATAAATCTGAAGACCATTTCCAATTCCAGTCGTAAAGGAAAATGTATTTCAGGCAAAGTAATTCCACCAGCAAAATGGTGATGTGATGGAATTTGAATTTTGCAAGTGCCTTTTGCATTATTTACAGATATTGACAATGCATCTGGAAGAAACAGGGATTTGGGGAACTAGCGTTGCAGCCTGTAGAAAACACAAAATCTTAAGTTAGCAGACTGGCTGAGGGGCAGCTGAAATACCACAAATTCTTTACTAGCAACACCTCACAATCACCTACACTTGAGTAAGTTCTTGAAGTAAGTTCTTAAACAAATTCTTGTGTTATTTTGCTACAGCAGCGTAGCAAAAAGATGGCTGTATAGCACCATCACATTGATTTACCAGTATTCCTGCGACAAGCACCAGTAAATTCCAGACATGCCATGGATACCAGTTTCCCAACATCTCCTGACAACATCAAAGGTGATGATTGTGTGTTCTTTTTCTTTTTCTCACATCATTAAGAACCATTAGCAGCACATAAACCCATAACTGCAAAACTATTGCAAAATCATGGATGCACTGGCATTTTCCAAGTTTATGAAACGAGGTGTTTATGTTCGGTCTTCATTCCAGAGAGAACCCCGTTCAACAAAGGGAATCTAGAGGAACTGCTCCCTTTTTTGTCAGGTAGTACATGAGTTTCCATCACTAAGATGAGTCCAAATCATTTTATTCTTTGTTTTTATTAAAAAACAGATTTAAAATTAAATTTAATATGTACTTTATACATACAAAAATTTAATATTATTATTTAATATGTATTTAATCATGATAATATTACATAGTAAATCACAGGAATTTATCATATATCCTTAAGAGACACATTTCACATCCTAGGAACTAATATTTCAGGATGTGTAAATGAAAACCAGTATCCTGGATTACATGAAGTGGCATGCCTTTTTGACAGCAGAGAATTCTGAAATTCATGGTATATACCAATCTCTGCCTTCAAGACACATTTCTGGGCAAATAACTGCCCTGTGTTAGCTTCCTAGCTCTCATTTTGAACTAGGTTTTACTTGCTTTAAACAACAAAATATTGCTCAACTCATCTCTTCTGACATCTGTCTATTACTGGTCAACCATTCCCAATTTGAGATAAGAAAGTTACTGACCTACAATTTTATTTTTGCAAGCACGTGAACTATCTTCCATATTCCAATCTACCTAAGTTACAATTGTTCTCTGAATAAAATAGTGGAAGAGAGTAACTAACTCTTTGAACCGTAGATTGCAAACTGCATCAAGTTGTCCACAGAAGCATTTTTATTCATGGACTATTCAACCATTTTAGAAAGAGTTTGATTTTTTTTCAGTTAGAGAAATCTACTTTCTAAAATACTACATTAAAATTCACAGAATGCCTGAGTGTAAATTTCAGCGATATATATATTTTCAGGGATATATATCTCTCCAGCTATATTGGTGGGAGAGATTAAACTGAATACAGTGTTTTAAACAGGCATTTTAAAGTTTTCAGTGAAAACAATGTTTACGTTAGAAGAAAATATAACCTGAAGGTGCAAATCACGAATATCCTTCACTCAGCAGTATAACGTGACTGACTAGAGCAGCAGAAGACCAAGATGAGATTTCCTGTAGTTTCTGGTGTCTTCATATAATATTGAAGCCCAGCATGACTTTTATTGTTGAGTCATGAAAACACTTCTCAAAGGACGAAGCTTTTTGCCCTTCCTCTCTTGAGGATATACTACCCACAGGATATTCTAGTTATTTTATGCTGGCTGTAGGAAAATACAGAAAATTTTTCATCTTTCTCCTAACCTTGATTTTTTTCCATTTCTGAGCCACTTAAAAGTTTTGCCAGGGCTCCTTGAATTAGCCCAGTTTATAAAAAAAAATTATGGATATATGAAGAGAAACAGAAATACAGTTGCTATGGAGAAAAAAAAAAAGTGTCTGGCAACTAATGTTGTTGTTTTTCTTATGTTGGATCTTCCTCCGAGGAATCCATGCGGAGTGGCACCGATGCTCTCCCTGGAACACACCGCTCCTCCTTTCAATCCCTGCACTGATAAACTGGTGCTTAAATGGCTGCACAATCTTCTTTAGGGAATGGAAGGCATGAAGAAGGGAAGAAAGAGACAGTCCAACTAATTCTTCTCCAGAACAAAACAAAACAGAAAATGATTCACTCTTTGAAAGAGCTAGCTCTGTTCTGAACCTTTTGTGCACAACTGTTTGAAGGCCAAAGTGCTCGACGTCAAAGCGGTAAAATTCCTGACAGGGGACATTACGGCGGTTGTTAATCGCCAAAGGGCTTTGTATAGGCAGCCCTTAGAAAAGATATACACATGCAGTATCCCTCTTACTGTCATGGCATGTACTGTATAAAATTTATTGACCCTTAGTTGCTAAAAGCCCTGTGATCCAGAGCCTGTTATCTGCGTGCAGACAGGAATAAAGCAGGCAGACGTGGTTATGCCTTGAGGCTGATGGGCTGCAGGGAAGGTGGCAGGAGCTGGGGCGGGAGATCTCCCCTGTGCCCGCACACCGCGCTGCTGGCTGAGCCGGCGGAGCGCGCCCGGTGAAGTCAGTGCGGGCTGGATGCTCGGCAAGGAAAGAACACCTCTGACGGAGCTGCAGGTATTGAAACAGACGTACTCCATCGATGCGAACCCTGGGATTCTGCATCATCTAGGATTACATTTCCCCAGCTAAAGTGTAGATATTGCTTACTATTAAAACAAATAGAGTTATGCATAGTTACTTCAGAGTAACATAGTTCCATAGTGCTTTGATAGCCATAATGGTAAGAATTAAAGGAAACATTAGAGAGATGCATAATTCACATTAAATCTGAAATACCATTGTTAATTATTTCCTTGCCATCCCACTGCAACTGCAGAACAGACAACATGAGTTTTCCAAAATTTACAACTGTCGGTATTTGTACTGGCCTCACAAAAATAATCCAGATACATCAGTCGTCTCTCCCCCTCCCCATAAATACAGGTATTTAGACAATTCAGCTTTCCCCAAAATAAACACCTACATTAGGGAGTTAAATCTAGATTTAAACTAAATAAGTAAACCTGAAAGTTAAAATGTTAAAAACTTAGGAAAACTCAAAGCCTATTTTACCCAGGTCCTGAGTTTTAAGCAATATCCTTTGTTATTTTAAAAACCAGCTGTTGGTACCATTCTTACTGTTGTGATACACCAGTTGTTTTATGTGCCCTCTGTTTGGGACTGGAATTACCCTACGGTCTGGTTATCCACTTCAAAGACTGCAAGCTCTTCCTGACTTAGCTCCTACCATGATGCCACTGAGCCTGACTTGCCTAGCTTCTGCTCTTCACAGGGAAAACAGTCTTGTTGCAAACCAGCTTTATTAGAAAGTATTGCAGAGCTAATAAATTCCATAACTTACCACAGCAATTTTAGTAAAGCTAATTAGTTCAAAGTTTTGAACAAAAGAAAGAAAAAAATGAGGATTTTTTTTTTTGCCAGATTTCAGTGATTTTGTAGTTCCTTGGAGCTATTTCAGTGACCTGATAAAAGAGAGCGCCTCGGGTCTGTTCATTTGGGTTTCCTTCCTCTGGTCCACACTTTCCCCTCCACACTCCCTTGATCTTTGGCCGCTCTGGAGAGCCGGAAAGCTGGTGGCTGGTGCCGTACTTAGTAAAGCTCCCCAGCGAAACGCACAGCGTATCAAGGACTATGGGAAGTTAAACACCCGCACAGGTCTTTGCAAGACCCAGGCCCTAGTTTACTTTCCTGATCGTGCCTTTTCATAACGTGTCACGAAGAGTCCAGCGCAGTTCCTGAGACAGAGGCACCTAATGCCATCGAAGACATCCTTGGGTATCCCGCCCGGCTTCCCCATCGAGTTCTGGTGGTGCGTGAATCTACTTTGAGGTGGATGTCTCAGATACAGCAAGTGATCTCAAATGGCACTAGACATCTTATGTTTAGGCAACTCAGTCACGCCTCCAAAGTTTGTTGGTTTATTGCATGAATCAGTAACATAACAGTGTTACACTTAAAAATCTTGTTATGGATGAAAGGGAACACGAATTTTATGTGGATCCAAGTACTTACCGCTACGCTAACTAAGGTTTTGACAGTCTAATCAAAATGCAACGAGCATTTTCTGTTAGCCCAGTTACAGTGCTGCTAACACTCACAGTCCAAATGAATACAGAATAAACTCGTTAATAATATATTTTAAATTATTTAGCAAGACATTCACTTGCTAGTATCTTTTCTTTGGTGTCAGGCTCACCCCTGGGGGTGTCCTTCTGTGTCCCAAGGTCCACAGTGCCCATCAAGAAATTTGGAGGGGAAGGTGTTACATCAACTTGTTAGCAGCATCCTGAGGGCTTCACTAGGAGGAGTGTGGCATTCATGGAGGGGTTTCTTTCTCTTCAGTCTTGGATCTGCTCAGGGTTATTATTTCATGTCTTCGTAATGCAGTCTGCTCACGTGCATCTTTTTCCCCACTGGATCCCAGCTACAGCTTGACGATCCTCACCCCTTCGCCGTTAAAGACGTACAACAGCCTCGGTTATCAGAAAAGGTCTTTTGCTTGTTATGCAGGGACTGCGCAGGTTCGCTAGACCTTTACCACATTTGGTATGCACCTTAAACGAGGTAGGCAGTAGTCTTCCGACAGACAGACAGTTGCTGTCGCAGCTGGAAACAAGGTAAAATGAACTCCCACCAAGGTGAGTCCAGGCGAGTCCCGAGGCCAGCGCCGGTGAGTTAATGCACAGCATGCGGCCTTTACCAAAACCAGAGACAATCGCATTTGCTGAGCTGCAACAGCAGCTCGCACCCAAGTTTTGATCCGCTTCCATTTTGTCAGCTCTCTCTACGGCATTTAAAGTTAGACAACCAGGCTTTTGGTGCTGTAGGAGAACTGGCAGATGGAGAAACAGATGTAAAAGTGGTCCAAGGCAGAAACAAATCAGGAGTTAAATGAAGGGAAAAGCACATTAAAGGGATTTTTGACACTTACGAAGCATGAGAAAGACTCAGGTGTTTATCCAGTTTAGTCCGCCAGTCCTGTGGGTACATATTTATAGCTGTTAGACTTCAAAAATAAATGCATACATCTGGGAGTTTGCTACAAACCTACTGCATATACTTTTTTGAACTAAAAAAAAAAAAAAGAGTTTATTTTCCTCTGAACTGGAGGACTGCAGCACTTGCTCATGACCCAGTTGTATCCTCCCAAATTAGAAACCCAAAGAAACTAAACCCATAAAACCACGCAGTGAACAGCAGATGTGAACACACAGAAGGCAGGTGGGGAACATAGCCAGTTATCTTCAGGAATTAATTTGCTGTGGATCTGAGAATTTTTGAAAATAAATAAATGGGACCGGAGTATTTGTAAGGAGATGCCATGATCTACTGACATTTTAGTCTGTCATTAAAATAATGATAGTGGATACTACTCTTGTTCAGTTTTCCTCTGTTCTAAGAATATTCTATTTTGCATCTTAGAACTGGCTAAACTTCCTGCTGCTAAATATATATACACAGCTCCTAAAGTATACCCTACAGTATCTGCAGGTTCATATACTAATACTTCACCAATGTTAGGCAATGTCTTACTGCACCATTGAATTCAAGGGATGAATCTGAGATGAGTAGAAATCAATTTAAAAACTCCCCTTTCACCGACATGTTTACAGGAAAAAAAATCAAAATATTCCAAAAACGTGAATTAAAATCTCTTTTCCAAATAATTCTGCCTCACAGCTTGGTCATGATAGCCAACTATTTAACTATTAAGGCACACAGGGTTTATGAGGGATGGAAGATACCATAGCCTTCTCTAGATGAAAGGCGTTAGGTACTCTCAGAGAATTTATAGGGAATTTACGTGGAAGTGGATCTCAGCAGGCACAGCTTTGACCAAATATAACACCCCTTCTTGGGCCAGAGCCGACTGCACTGATTAACGCAGTATGGTTGTTACTACGGGAAACTCTCTCCTGTAGTCCTCCCTACTCAGTGCATCACCAGTTTTGATCCCCGTTTCCAAAATGAAATTACGCCATTGTTTTCATAGGCACAGCCTGTATTAGAGCTGATAGGAGTCACACAAGATTATGAAACAGCATAATTAAGGTCCTGGACAGCTATGTATAATTTCAAAGAAAAACAAATCTCTGGAGTGCAAGTTCAGAAAGATCCTGGAAATAAGCTTCTAAGTATTTTTGTGGGCTTGTTTCCTTGAGTGCTAAATGTATTTCTTTTCCTTCAAATTTTGTGAATGAATTTGTTTTTCCCCAAAATTCTTCCAGCACATGTCCTGTCAAATAAATGTTTCACAAGAGCTCGTTTACTTGGAAACTAAAATTTCTTTATTGGCAGATGAAGACCATTATTTACGGTAGACTAACATACATAACGCTACAGCTAGTATTTTCTGTATAAAGTTTACAATACAAGATAGCAAAGCTATTTTTACGTGAATGACATTTTTAGAATAGATTTTAATACTAAAAATATTTAGTGTATGTGATTTTCTGTGAGGATAAACTAAACCCAAAATCTAACATGACTTAGACACCCCGAAGGAGCCCTTCAAAGAGCGCGTAACTAAAGAGATGTGACACAAGTCAATCAGAGATTGACAATACTTCTTGACAGCCCAAGTTTTCATGAAATTCTTTTCCAGGGCCTTTCCAGTTATTATTAAAAGCCTGTTTCACATACTACATTATTAAAAAGTGCCATTTTAACAAGAAGAAAAGAGACAGTAATTATGCTAATACTCTACATAGAAACTTCTCAACATTAATTGTCAAGAAATGTGTAAACCAGAGTAAAGCACATGTAAAAGGAATCTCGGGTCCCAGAAGATTACGAATTTCTCATAAATAAAGCTCTTTTTTCTGTGCTTTGTTCAACTAAAGCCCCTGTGGAAATTTGGGGTTGAGTTGTGGAGGGTTGGTTTTTTTTTTATGATTCCCATGTTGGATTTGTGATTATATCTATTTTTTCGGTACAAACTATCATGGGGAGTTTAACTGTAACAAGAACTGTGGAGTTGATCAAAACTTCCTACATCAAAGTCAGTGAAAAACGAAAACAGAACATGGGGAATCTATGCAAAAAAAGAAACAATTTGCACCCTCAGAGTCATTTGAAACAGCCATGCCACTAGGACTGCCTATCACATTTTCATTAAGTGGACTCAAACAGTTTCCTAAATAACTAATTCTTACAAAAATACATCTCCCTACTCCTTTTTATGAAAGATACGACTCAGGAAATTTGAGAAACCAGCGTGAAAGCAAAATGCCTCCATATAAGAAGATTTCTTGGTTTTCTCCTACCGATCTCCTCGTCCCGTTAAAACTACACCCACAACTACTTCAAAACTTTTCTTTCTCTTCCTCCAAGAGGCCCTTTATTTCAGTCTTCTGCCGTTTTTATGACCACATACCTGCAGTCCAGGTGTCACCTCAAAGCTTGGGAATAGGGCTAGACTCTGCTTAAAGTGTGGGAACAGGGCTTGGGATGCAACGGGAGACTGTGGATGGACACCAAAAAGTGGAGGAAAATTGTTTTTAATATCACTTGAAATTAAAAGGAGCAGGTTGTAACTTTTACACGGAACGGGTATGTTTTTTGTCAATTTTGAGATATTTTCTCAGATGCACATATGTGGAGGTAAATGTTTTGCTGTTTTAAAATTTCTGGATTTTTAAGGCAATTTCATTTACTTTTCTCCAGGCTATAATATTTGGCATGTGTGACAATGTTCTGAGTATATCAGGACTAAACCAGCAAAACAAAGCCTGTCTTTTATCTCCCACTTACCTATACAGACATTTATACCTCAGTCAGTATTAAGGCAACCGAGCCTTTCAGGATACCATTAAATAATAAGCAAACATAGCTGGCAGACCTAAGCTTAGAGGGACAGAGGGCTTTGTGCTCAATAATAGCAAGCAGACAGAAAACCCTCAAATTATTTTTGTAAACTCTACCTTGAAATACATGGAACCAAGCTCTGCCCTTGTATAGGCATGTCTAACTCCCAGGAATTTCACTTCTACTTGCACGTCTGAATATATCAGGACAGAACCGGACTTTACATTCCCAGCTATAAAAATTGTAACATTTTTCTTGCAGGGAAACTGAGAATGATCTGCTGTCTTCAATGAATTTGTCTGTTTTATGAAGAAATCTTGAGAGAAAGAAAATCAGATGATAATTCCACTACTGACAAATCCCGGTGATTTCAGCCTTTTGAAGCCAGGCAATAAATTACTTACTTGGTCAAAGACCTACTCTGGAAATGGCAAAATCCTCCCTTTTAAAATGTTAAATGTGGAAGGTGAATTTCACCAGGAAAATGAAAAATGCCCAGCTAATCTCTATGTCCTTGTATTTAAGGTAACCACGAAAAGTGTCTTCTATTGGAGTCTAAGAAGGTGCCACTGTGCTGTTCAGATCGTATTCCACATATTTTGGCAGAGATCTCCTTAATTCAGTTTTTGAGCTGCGAACAATGTTGTAACCACTGAAACTACAGTTCCCCACCGTGGTAAGGTATAAGCAAGGTATTCTGTGAGTGCGGAAAGATATTATTATACCCCTTTTCTTTAATCAATTCTAAAAGCATTCAAAAAATACTAATTGTAAGGCAGATAACATGGCATGAGGATCGCTGTGTCTGTAGCACCATTGCTGAAAATTAATGACAAGGACAGACCTAAGTATACAGCACGTTTAGATCTAATACTTCAGTATATATCCATGGTTTTGGTTATCTCCACTGACTTCCCATCTCTTTATCTTCCAGCTGAGACATCTGGGGAAAACAACACCAAACCACACACACACACAAAAAGATGAGAGCTAGGATTCATAAAAAATGCCACTATGTTACAATAAATACCATCTTTTGATCACCCTTTTTCATCACATATAAAGCACAACGCACTATAAGCCTTTGCTCAGCAACTGAATGTTTTCCTGTTCTTTTGAATATGAAACACAAATCATACATATTGCAGAGAAGGCTAGATGTCTTCGTGTGTTTTGCCAAACATAAACCAGACCCACGGCTATCATACTTTTATGAATGTACCTGGAAAGATGAGCGCTGCAGTCTACGGTGTTTGTGTATAACACACTAGCTTGTTATTCTAGCTTTATTCTTCCACGTTCTGGAGGAAAACAAGAAAAAGAAAATTACTTATAATTGTGATATACAATTTATGTACACTTCAAAAATGTTTAAACACACTGCAGTTCTAAAATACCCGAAACAAAATTCTTAGCAAAAACGCCTGTAGCTATATATCTGTATAGAGAATCTTGCATTAGCCTACATTGTAGAGATTGTATAAGAAAGCAATTTATGAGCAGAAACATTTCAGAAACAACTACATTCCAATAGATTAGTATTTGGTGGCAGATTACTAAGCAAAGAATTATCTTACCAAAAGATATATTTTTTAATATATATATGCAATATGTATATATATACACACACACACATATTTTTATATGTGAACATTTCTTATATTTATTTGTTCATGGAAAGGTTCCATTCACTGGAGCACTTTAATAAAATGGAGACAAAACTGGCAGTCGAAGCTTTTAATTAACAGAAAAAGAAGCAGTTTAACAAGCATTCCAAAATCCGTAGAGCTACATGTTCTTAAATCTAATTTATGTACCCCTTTAAGTATATGCCCTTTTATATATCCTTTTTGTGCTTAACTGCTTAAAACATTTTAAACGGGCTGTAGCAGCATTTTGCCAAATATATTAGCTGCGAGCAGTGTTATGTATCCGGACTTCCACTATTTGATTAAATGAACTAAATGACACTAGAACAGCGGAGATTAAAATAGGTCTTGTGTGTTTTTCCAGAATGGTGCTGCTGAGTCCCAGCATGGCAGCGCTCATACTTATATTTGTCTTCCCTTAATGACAGCAGCAAGAGATTCACTGTTAGGAGCTGCTTTTATAATGTGAATAACAAAAAATAATCAGTGCTTTTCTCTCGTACAATAATACTTTCCTTAAAAAGACAAATCAGGGTATATTCTTTTTAAAAAAGATCAGTAGGTTTCCCTTTCCTCTGGACTGTAAAGGCAGAGTATATTTACTTTGAATCAAGTATATGCTGCCAGAATTACATGGCTTCTGGAGTGGCGCTGTCTCACGGCTGGCTTGGAGAGCTGGAGCCGTGCAGATGCATCTGCACATTGTGCAATGCGTGCTACAACTGCACGTCAATATGCATTTGCTGATTTTTTTTAGGAAACACTGTCCTTTGAAAAAACCTTGCCTCTCCTTGCCTCCTAAACCACTTATTGATTGCCAAGTACACCAATATACGCAAGATGGGCAAGCAAGCCTTCTGTCATGAATACTAGGATATGAAAGGAAAAAATCATTCACCTGGACACGAATATGTGTTTAGGTAAACAAAAAACCTAAGTCTGAGAAGGTACGTCCCGAGCACGCCAGCCGCTGAATGCCGGGTGCTGAGCAGTGCTTTCAAATCAGCCAACATTTTCACGGGGAACGCTGTTCTGCCAGCTCACCAGTACTACTTAGGAACTGGGCATGCGCCTATTTCTGATACCTGTGTGCAAGTTACACGTATGTCCTCTATGTATGTCTGTATACTTGCCTATAACTCATAACTATATACGTGCATACTAAGTATATCGAGATCAGTGAAGGATTTCTTATGGCAACATCTACCACATTCTGACACAACATCCGAGTTTGACTTGACTTTGCTCCTGTAAATTGGATTTGACTCATCTTTTACCTGTCATTGACACCCAATTATTTTTACATGTCTGCAACCTGCAATTAAAATGAAGGAGCTGCAAGAGGAACTCTAGAATGTCTGTGATTTATTCATTTGCAGATTAAAACATTTAATGTAATATTTAGTCCATTATTAAACAAAAATATTAGCCTCAGTTAACAAATTCTTGGGTCAAAATCTTTTACTAGAAATGCTGTGTGATTTTGATGGTTGTTCCATACCTGATTTAAAAAGAGTACTGAAAGGCATCCTCTATTAAGCAGCTCAGAAATCATTATTTTATTCCTTAAAAGTGAAGACTGCTAATCCTCAACACAAGCTGCAACCGGTGTGGGTGGGTAGGGGAAAACCTCAAAACAGTGAAAATAAAGTGAGTCAGGCTACACAAGTGTATGTCTGCAATTCAGACCTGGTTTCATATCATGGACTTTCCCACGACAGTTTCTGTAAGGCCAAACAAGAAAACTCCTGATCAGAGCCTTTGTAAGCCACAAAAGCCAGCATCCCTCCTCTGGGTCCCACGGAACCTTGTCCCCATCACGGGTGGTGCATGCATTAGGACTAAAAATTGGTTAACTAGAAATTACAGAGGGACAGAGTCAAGCAATGGAAAACCAAATTTGGATGAAATTCAGATCAGAAAGCATACAGTTACCCAGAGAGAGTATTAGGTTTAGGGCTCCTTAAAAAGCTCATCAGAGTAGTCCCAGCTTAAAGTCAGGGAAAGGCTGAAGGCTTCGTTTCCGAAACATAACCTGTGTGCACTGAGCCCAGCGATGGTGGAGAGAAGAGAAAAGCCGACAATAAAAACACGTGGTACTACGTTAAACAGTGAAAAATGCAAAATACCATTCACTGGATAATAGAAACTTAAACTGGGGTGAGGACAAGGGCAAGGGCTGACCTTGACCATGTAGAGCAACAGTAAGACTGAGAAAGGAAAGTGAACATTGATGGAAAATTTGTATTTTTCTGTAAAGGGATTCAAACTGTTAACACGACTACTAACTTCCACTAAGGGCTACGCGCAAAAGCAGAGCAAATGAAGATGCAAACCCCCCAAACACCAAGCTGGTTTTGAAGTCATTTCACTTCCTTTCCCTTTTAGTTTTCTTCAAAAATCCATACCTTCGTGCAGAGCTACTGCTGTGTTTTCAGTATCTCAGGGGACACAATACAGTATCCGAGATCACTTAAAAAGGCATCTTTGTATTGATGTAAGTTGGTGTAACTGCCACAAGTGCCTCTTCCTTCCCCTTTCACAAACCCAATGGGAACCAGCACCACAAAGCAGCGTTTTGTCACTGAAAACATGCCTCAGGGAACTGCCGCGCTGTCGCCTGCAGCCTCCACGGTAGGCTTGAGATCCCGAAACCAGAGCCATAAATATTGTGCCTTTGCATTTAGGGCTTCAGAAGTAGGTGTTCGTGTATTTCATAGAGAATTGCTTTAGCTCGGAAGACGGGTACTGAAGATCTGCTTGCTTTAAAGGCTGAGGCAAGCAGACAAGCCACGGTTCACGCTGGAGTGTCACTACCTTCATTGTGATTACAGTATTGAGTATTTTTTTCCATTGTAGATGCCTTGCCGAGAAGCTTTTCTTCAAAACCTTAGGGAAGTACATCCTACTATTCTATAATGTAATTGCTAAGGTAACATGGCTTATGACATAGCTACAATAGTCTCAGTGTCTGAAAAATAACACATCTTGCTAAAAAGATTAACCTGAGTTGAACCGAGCGTGTGAAAACTACCAGATTTTTTTCTCCCAAATAGAATGATTTCTTTCTTCCTCAGGATAGAGTTTTGTTAACTAAATGCAAGTATATTTCCCAAAGAGCACAGCTATATTGCTTTCTTGTTTAAATTTTTTTTATTGTTCATTAAATATTAAAAGTACTGTCTCCGTTAACACTTCTGCAAATGCTACTGTCTTCTGCAAAGCCCCTGATACTTTTGTTAGTATTTTACAAAAAAAGACATAATAGTATAATAATTTCATGATAGAATGCTGCTTTCGCATAGTAACCCAAATTTCACAGCTTAGCAGAATTGGCAGGGTAAATATTGTCAAGGTGAATATTGTCAAGTGCGATCCATCCCAGTTAACCCAACATAACATGAAATTCCATTAGAGAAAAATGCTGCCTAAAGAGAGGACACCTAAATCGTATTCGGAGCCTCTGAGACAAGACTCATTTATGACATTCTGGCTTAGCAAAGGCTCTTTTGAACACCCGTGAACAGGCGAGAATTTTTTGTAGGATTTCGTTCAGCCAAAGGAATAGATTTAAGGCTATACAGATAGGAGAGAAAAGTTGGTAGGTTTTGTAAAGAGCTTTCTGAGAGGAAGAGAGTTTGCCTCTATAACCGGATTTTTTCTTTAATTTTTTATTTTATTTGAAGCTCCTGAAGGAGGAAGTGCTTATCTTGAAGGGCTCATGCACACACTCCTAGAAATCTCTCTCACAGGTAATTATTCTTTCCAAGTGCTGTATCTTTGTAGAAATATATTAACTTCCCCTATTCCTTTTGCACTGCAACTTGGATTGGCTTAGTCAAAAATGTCTCCTACTGGGTTTTAACATTTGAAAAACTGTATTCCCCAAAACAATTATAATCTGATAATTCATTAGAAAATTTTATAAATGTAGACTTGCAAACTATACTCAGGAAGAGAAGCTCTACAGAGTCTTTAATCCATCCATTTCTAAAAATTGAAGTGATCTTCTATTCATTCATACTATATACTAGTTAAGAATGAAACAGTTTCGCATGGTATACCACAGAAGTTTTATAAATACTTTTTATTACTTAAAATGTTTTTAGAATGTTTACTTGCATGGGAAAATTTCAAACAAAGCTAACTACAGATTGTATGTGTGTGCTTGATCAAGCTTGGTGAGGGTTATGAGAAGGTAATTGGAAAAGAAATCAGCTTTAACCAACATTATAAAATTAATTTAAAAAAAATTAAAACATTAAAAAATTAATTTCCTCTTGATATGCATTTTTGGAACATCCTCAGTAAACTAAGTACTAGATATTTTTTCCACTATCTTGGCATTAAAGACAGGAAAATGAAACGTAAATAATAATATCCATCCTCCTGATATGCTATATTGTTCTGATATGCTATATTGTTTTATATCAGTTCTTCTCAGTCTTATTAGTGGAATCTGAATAGAAATCTATTTAAACTTACTTCAGAATAGAAATCTATTTAAACTTACTTCAATATTGTCTTGGACTTTGCCTTTTAAAAATTTTATACGGATCCGAATGTGTCCCCTGACTGCTCTGTTTAGCGGCTCCATCCACAGCAGAGTAAATACAAGCAGGGACAAACATTCCAGCCATACTCCACCCCGCAGCCTCACTAGCAGGCTGCTGTCTGCTCGGGGGTGGGCTTGCAGCAGTGTCCAGTGAAGGAAGGCTGTTTGCGCGGTATTAAGGCTAAGTCCACATACAGAAGTAGATCTCTAGAGCAAAAAAGTCATTGTGCAAGGAGCTGATGGCCTCACTTCAAGCTTTCTGGCAGATTTTACTTCTGGCCAGCCTCGTTATGTAGAGCGGCTGCCCGGTAGGGGCTGGCAGTTTTAAGGTGCGCTTGTGGAACACATCTTTTATTTTACTTCCATACGCCAAGAATACAGACTGTGCTGTCCAAGGCCACTCCTAGATATTTACCAAAGCACGCTTAAGGGGATGTGACTGAGATACACTGCAAGAGTGCACCGCTAAACTGAACTAGAGCATTGGTAAGACACATTCTAAACTGATACCGCTGCCAGATGTTAGAATCAGCTTGGACTCAGCAAATTTTTTTTGGAAAGCAGGTATATCTCTGATCCAAAAACATCTTAACTTTCTGTTAATCAGCCCACCTTGCTCTCTGGCAGACTATATGGAGAATTACACGGACTCCCCCCTACAAAGATAGTTTTTGCATAGAATTTCAGGATTTTTTAAAGATCTATTCCTGAATTGAAGTCCTGAAATCCTCCATGACATTTAATTTCTGTTCCCCACCCATATTTCCTCAATGCCACGTTGCAATCCAACAACAGAGAGATCAAACTCTTCCCATCTATTCTGTAGGATGTGGCTATGTGCAAAGATCTTGAAATAAATATTAAATAGAATATTAAATCTTTCAGCACTATTTCATTACAGCAAATACCTGTTCATTATCCACACATTGGCTAATAATAAGCAGTGTCTTAACAGATCCTGACAGATCTTAATTGGAACATACACATGGATCTCCAGCCATATTTCATTTGAGATTCTTTTTCTTCCCTTTTCAGACAGTAATTAAGAAAAGAACCTTTGAATAAAAATGCATTCAATAGAACATTAATATATTTTAAATACAATGATCTGCTCATAATATGGATAATTCAGATGGAAAAAGCTGATATTCATCTCTCTCATCTTGGATTTACTTTGTTGATGATTATGGACACAACTCTGCTGGATACTGGCACAGAAAACATAGACAGCACTGGGAAATCAGCCATGGAGAGGCCCGGAGAGGAGCAGAGAATGAGATCATGAAGAATACTAGAATGAATCTTGTGCATGGATGATGTCTTAAAATGGCATACAAACAATTTGAACAGTCGGAGAGAGATGCATGTTGCAGAGATTACCTACATATAGCTACATATGTAGCAAATGTGGTTGACAGGGAAGGGTTGTTTGTGAAAATTATTACCATTAGTGATGTCACTCTTTATCTTAAGTCTTTATTTAGCTTCTATGGGCAAATTTATACTGATTGAAGGAAAAAAAACCCTGTGGGATAATCTCAAAGTTGCCCCAGTGTCTTAAGCATCATTCGACACACACACCCATTTGCGGGGAAGATCTTTTTAGGGTACCGGGATGAATATCTTAAAAGCTTTGATTGTAACTGGTAATTCAGATGACAGCAGCAGTTATCTACATAGCCTCAGTATCCACTGCTTTGCATCTTATTTCTCAGGATCCGCTGCTTTACATCTCATTGCATATATTCCAACAGGATAATAAAAAGCTCAGTTCCTCATCTGTCTGGTGGATTATTTCTGAAGTGGGATAGGTACTGGGATACCAGACCTTTCTGAGCATCACATCCTAACCGGGCAGGAACGCAGGGAGCTCGTAGCTGTAGTGTTTGCCTTACAAACACCTTCTTAGGATTCCCACTGACTAAACCACTAGCCACTGCACCTGCTGCAAAAGGACAGATTCAGATTACACAATATTAATCATATCCCTGTTAAAGAAGAAGGCTGGGTTAATTTCAGAGGGTCATTGCAAACTAAATCATATTAGTGTATATGCAATGCAGGTACCTGGCTTCTGTCTGCTTTTCTCTAGGAATACATACTAGACACATACCAGACTTCCAGTTTCAGCAATCATTCTTCCTTCAAAACATCCACACATCAACATGCATGTGTATCTTTACACACATAGGTACAAACAAACCACATGCTTTTCTTCTCCAATAACACTAATATGACATCTTTATGTAACAAGAATTATCTATCATCTATAGCCCTTCAGATTCATCTGAAAGGTTAAGAAGCAGGTTAACACCACAAGTAGGGTTTTCCCCTTGACATTCATAAGCATTGGATAGTTGCCCTATGTATCCAGAAATCTTGCAGTCTGCAGACCTTGACCCAAAGAACTTATCATATAATCTTTTCGGTAACCAGTGAAATAAAGATAGCAAAAATTACCTCATAAGAACAACCTTCAGCAACACTTTATTACACATGACACATACTTACTTAAAGCAGTCATCTGTACAAAAGAATAACTGTCAGTGACTTATAATAAGAGTTTTCTTATGTTAATAAAAGATAGTATATCAGATGATTTTCTATTAAAGGCTCTTAGTTCGACTGAGTCAAATATAGGAGCTTTATGTACTTTGACAAACACTGAAACATAAGTATCTGAGCACTGGGATATAAATTTATGACCAGATAAAGGTTATTTTCCACTCTTGATATGAAAATATGATCTACTGTCTGTGCCAGGTGCCCACGCAAGTGGTGCAGTCTATTCACTGCGAGCAACAGAGCTAACTCCTTTCTCTCTCTCTGGATTGCAGACACAGACTCTTCTCTTGAAATAAGGTACTCGGCTACCTTTATATGATATTGGAAAGGCTTTTACTGAAGCATGTAGCTCTTGTACTACAATGTACACAGCTGCTTGCTTGAGCAGCCTGTTCAATTCAGTATGCAATTCTTGGACTGGCTCATTGATCTGATTAGCTCTTGATCAGCTCAAATTGAGATCCTTTCTTCAGTCCATAAACATAAGTGAGCTCTTTACTTTGTGATATCCACAAAGTAAATTTATTTCAAAAAATGTACTTCCCTCTCCAGACACTCCGTTTTATTGCTTTTGCTGACTTTTCTGCTCTCTTCAACTGTGGAGACACAGCCCAAGTAGCCGCAGTCTAAATTGCTTTTTCAAACAATTTCTCCAAACCCTTTATTTCCATTTTGAGTCTTGCACTATTACAGTTCTGCATTAGCATATATACTTTCTATTCATTATAAAATTCTTTAATATTTCCATTTTTTTTTTTTAATCAAGTCTCTAATATTACCACTAAAGGGATGAGGAAAAGTGGGTGATTAGGAGAATGAGTTATCTGGTACCATCACTTTTAAACATATTGTCTCTCTAAAGTTTCTGAGGAACATTTGAGAGCAACAGCTGTGTGACAAGACTGCCAGATTTCTTCTGCCCAATCCTACCTAATCTCTCTTTCTGTCTATTCACGGTGACATATATAAAGCTCCGATCAACATCATAGTCCTCGCACTTCCTCTCTAAAGATGTGATTCTTCACCTCTACTCCGCTCTTGTGAGACCCCACCTGGAGTACTGCGTCCAACTCTGGGGCCCCCAGCACAAGGCAGACACGGACTTGTTAGAGCAGATCCAGAGGAGGGCCACGAAAATGGCCAGAGGGCTGGAACACCTCTCCTGTGGAGAAAGGCTGAGAGAGTTGGGGTTCTTCAGCCTGGAGAAGAGAAGGCTCTCGGAAGACCATTTTGCAGCCTTTCCATATACAAAGGGGGCTTATAAGAAAGACAGATAGAGACTTTTTACCAAGGCCTGTAGTGACAGGACAAGGAACAACTGTTTTAAACTGAAAGAGGCTAGATTTAGATTGGATATAAGAAAGACATTTTTTATGATGAGCACGGTGAGATTTAGGTGGAATAGGTTGCCTGGAGAAGTTGTGGATGCCCCATCATTGCAAGAGTTCAAGGTCAGGTTGGATGGGGCTTTGAACAACCTGATCTGGTGAAAGATGTCCCTGCCCATGGCAGGGGGTTGGACTAGATGATCATTAAAGGTCCCTTCCCATCCAAACCAGTCTGTGATTATACGATACATCCACACTCCAATGACGGCTGTTATAGGAGCACATTCAACTTTGAGGTGCCATGGCAAAGTCTTTGGCAAAAGGCAGTAAAAACAAATACTTTTTTTCTCTTTTAGCTGTTGGCTGTGTGCTCTGTTAGTTTATTCTAGAGATACCTACCGATTCCTAAAAACGTTATTAGAACAATTCACGAGAACTGGGACGCAGGAGGACACTCATATTAATCTAAATTCTTTTTTTTTTTTTTTGCTACCATTTAAAAATAATTCTTATTCTTCAGTGTTTTTGTATAAACTAGATCTTGACTTGCACTGAATAACTTGCTGTACAGTTTCCTGTAAAAAAAATTGCTTATTAACATTGATTTCTCATCAATTGCTTCAGCTGAGCACCAAGCCTGTAAACAGAAGCAAAGTGTCTGTTCTGTCAATCTAGACAGCTTTTAACCTGGATGTAGCTTCTGGTCATGAAATCATCTTTCAAGTAAAATACGCTTTTTCCCAGAGAAATTACAAGACTTTAATTAGAACATTAACTCAGTATCTCTGCACTTTCCTTGTGCTATGAAGTATTTTAACAAATTGAACTCAGGCTACTTAGTGAAAAGAACACATTTTTTTCAGCCTTCATTTGTTTGTTTTCAAAATCTCTTTTAATCATTTTTCATAAGTAGTCTCTGTTGCTTCATCAAAGCAAGCACCATTTTGATTACCAAAACAGGCCATTCTCTTTTTCTGGCTCTCTGAGGAATCAGAGCTGAAAACACATTCCCATCATTACTTTTTTCTCTTTGGAAAGTAGTAGCATTTAAAAAAAAAGAACTGTAAATTTAGCATTATTAAACAAACATAAACAGAATAAATGAAAGCAGATTGCAAAAGGAAAGCATTTCTCAAGCCTCCTTTTGTACCACAGCTGCAAAACAAACATTATATGGAAACATCTTATCTACAGAATATTCACACTCTCAGAACCATGATGGCTGGTAGATATGTGAAACACTGATTGCCACAACATTTCTCAAGTAGAAATGCTGACAGAGAACAGTAATTTCTTCCCTCCAGAACTATATTATCATTTGTCTAACCAGGAAGCTTTCTATTTTAAAGTTAATGTTTCATTAGCTTTTTTCATCAGAAAAAGTACTGAAGCATAAGTGTACAAGTAACCTTTGGGCTTTAACCAGCATATTTTTTCTGATGTGGTGCTTTCAATAATGTCTTAGACTACTGCTAGTAGAATCATGGCCAAGATTGGGAATAAAAAGCTGAGAGTGGAAAATGAAAATACACTCCATCTCAGGAAACCTACAGGACAAATTGGATTTAACTCAGATAGGAGGAAGCAGACTAAGTAACCTTGCCTAATATTTTCTGCATACCATCAGAAAACCACACCCATTCATCTTCAAAGACATTTATGTGCAAGGCACATAAATAAATTTAAAAAAAAACCAAAAAAGAAAGAAAGGGAGACCATTCCTATAGATAAAACCAGCCGCTGCACTGGAGCCTGGCACAGAGTACGCATGAGGAAATTGTGGGAGATGCAGCTTAGGTGAATCCTAACATTGTTAAGCGATACTTTAGTTCCCCAAACTAACCTCACTGTCATTGGGTAATATTGAACAGTCATGTTCAACAGGTCAAGTTTATGTTTGAAATGCAAATAAAAAAATCTAAGATTAATAACAGCAGTTTTGGTGGACTCCAAAGAGTTGGTGACTATTGCATTATTGAGTGGAAGCAATCCTTCTTCCTAGGAGAATAACTGCAGGGCACTTGTATCTGAATATGTGTTTTTGCAGATAAGAGAACCAATAAGTAAAAGTAATGCACATCAAATGGCCATACGGTTTGTGGAAAGTCAATTAGAAAGCAACATAAACTACTTGGATCTTAAACCCCAAAATACCTAATTGAACACTGGAGCTGGTGTACAAGGGATCCTGTTACGAGATAATACTATTTTCATAGTGTTTACTTAAAGTGCTTTCTGCTACTGGAATGGCTGTGCTTTTAGAATATGATAGTACACTCAATACAGAGAAGGACAAACAATGCTTTGTTAAATATTTTTGTACTGATGTCGTGGTTTAACCCCAGCCGGCAACTAAGCCCCACACAGCTGCTCGCTCACTCCCCACCACTGGGATGGGGGAGAGAATCAGAAGAGTAAAAGTGAGAAAACTTGTGGGTTGAGATAAAGACAGTTTAATAGGGAAAGCAAAAGCTGCGCACGCAAGCAAAGCAAAACAAGGAATTAATTCACTCCTTCCCATCAGCAGGCAGGTGTTCAGCCATCCCCAGGAAAGCAGGGCTCCATCACGCGTAGCGGTTACTTGGGAAGACAAACGCCATCACTCCGAACGTCCCCCCCTTCCTTCTTCTTCCCCCAGCTTTATATGCTGAGCATGACGTCATATGGTATGGGATATCCCTTTGGTCAGTTGGGGTCAGCTGTCCTGGCTGTGTCCCCTCCCAACTTCTTGTGCCCCCCCAGCCTACTCGCTGGTGGGGTGGGGTGAGGAGCAGAAGAGGCCTTGACTCTGTGTAAGCACTGCTTAGCAAAATCAAAAACATCCCTGTGTTATCAACACTGTTTCCAGCACAAATCCAAACTACAGCCCCATCCTAGCTACTGTGAAGAAAATTAAGTCTATCCCAGCCAAAACCAGCACAACTGAACTTATCATTTTGAAGATCCAGATAAATTTCAGTCTTTAAATAAATCTTTGCCTAAAAAACATATGACATTCTGCTTATTTGCCTGCCCAGATACTAAATCATCAAAACTTGTAAGCACTATCGATTATTCACAGTGACTGTGGCACAAGCACGGATGCCTGCAGTTATTAATTTATGGCATAAATTCATCCAGCTGAGAAGTCTTGAAAGAACAATAACGTCCTGTGCGTTTTGTTGGGAAATTGCAATGGGGCCTGAACAGCTGTTTACTGTTAGCTGGATTTCCAAACAAGACCACCCGTACCAGCTTACAGACAAATTCAGATCTATTGGGGAGCATAGTAATCTGCTAAGAACAACAATTTTCTTGCCACTGAACAGTGATTAAATCACACCAGGTTCACATAATTGAGCTGTCCAATTCTTTCTGCCATGCTCTATGGCAAATTCTACCTACACAGATCCTGATTCACAAGGTACTAAAATACATACCCAACTTTAATCACCCAGATGTGCTATGGCAGTAATATTTTGGCCTTCGCAAATGAGGCTGCATAAACTCTGAAGATTTTCTTTTCCAATGGAAATTCTATGTAGAAGTAGTACCAAAAGCATAACAAAGAATTAAGCAAAAAAACTGAGAAAAAACCACTAACAAACAATAAAACAATGACTATCAAACCACTGTAATAGTGACTACAGCGTATTATTTACACCGCATCATGTATACCACGGGTACTAAAATTGTAACAGTATTAAAACTTTAATAGCACCGCAATTAAAGTCTTAAGAAAGGGAGAATTGGCACAATTTTTAATTTTTGATTTTTTTTTTTTTTTAAACCGAGAAGAGGGCTTTCCTTGCATGGTTTTTATCCAGAGCCTAGCATGAGGAGTGCTGTACGTGAATTTTGGGGAAGGTACTCCACACTCAACCTCTCCCTACTCCTCAGTCCCTACTTCCAGTGTAACCAAAGTATCTTCTTTTTGCTTTACAAGATATATAAAATATAAACAAGGAAATTGATAATTGTCCTGAAGTTTGTGGACCCGGGTCATTGGCACTAAGTTAACACACACACAATTTGAGCATGTAATTGTTTAGTTCAGTTGAACTGAAGACTATCAATAGCTCTTTATATGCATAAGTGCTTGCAGAATTTAGTAAGGCTATGTAGGTAATGCCATCTCTAACCTTTCTGTATCAGTTGTAAAGGTTCTTCCCTCACCCATATGTGATCGAATAACAGGCACAAATACAGCACAACCTACCTAAAGAAATTTTTCTATTGGTAGAAAGATGTCCAGAGCAGGGCTAACAAGCAAATCTTGCCCAGATTTGCCTGTATTCCAGATAGGTTGGTATCTTCCACTTCCCTGTGACTGATCCCATGTTTTATTACTTTTCAGGAGTATCTGCAGCACAAGATGACAATACAGAGGACCTGCCTAATCAGGCAGGGCTGCTCAGATTTATCCCAAGGGGAATATTAAGTTTACTCGGTAAGTTCCCATTAAAGAAAGGATTGCACAGCCATGCTAAAGACTTAAAGTATTGTAGGTATTTGATGTTACTAGCTGTCATGATATGAAACTACCAATAAATGAGAAATATCATGATGCAAAGAAAACACTTTTTCTTGATATAGTAATTTAGATGCTTTGTTAGTTGTCTTAAAAAATAATTCCCTGACATTTAAAATAAATTAGTATATTTTTACTGTTAATCAATTTTATTTCATATACTTTATTATTCCTTCATAATATCATTGTAAAAGTTATTTTGAAGTCAGCATTTCTAAGTATTTCTTCTAATAAGGGATTTACTTTTATCCATGAGTATTTGACTTGTACTTAAACTCTGCATCCAGCTCAAAGATTTAATTTCTTTTACTTCATCTAAAAGAACAAAACCCATAATATGACACGAAATGTTGTTAATTCATATTTAAGCAAAGCAGAATATATAAAAACAAGCATATTTAAATAAACATATTTCATTTATTAGCTTCCAGGGTCTCTTTGTATTAGTCCATTAAATAAAGCAATTAAAAATTGTATCATATAAATCCCGCATCTTTAATCGACCAGCATTAGCTAAGTTGCTTTTCTGTGGACTTTAAACCACTTCCTTGCAAAACACTATTCATTATAAATTTGACCCACTGGGGATCAAATTGAAGGGGAATGGCCTTATTAATTTCCTAATTTAGTTTCATTGCATGGATTATAACCATACAAGAAAAGATAGTGGCACAAATACGTATGAAAGTGATAAAAGGATAAGATCATAAATGCCACTGTAAAGATATTATCTTTGCAATCAATTTAATCCTTTGATATAGGGGAATATATTTTCTTTGGTTCTAAGTCGCAGAGAAAAACTGCACTCTCTCATGTATGATATTCAAATTCAAAGCAAATGCTGTGTCTTACCTGAGCAGGTTGCATGATCCAGCCTCATGCACCTAAGCCATCTTAAACAAGACCAAACACAAAATCACATTTTATAAATATTTCAGAAATATATTAAGAGAAATACAATAAATGAAACATTCAAATAATCCTTAATAGAAATTAAAATGCCACTGAGAACCTAGAAGCTCGGAATTAGAACCAGCTCTTCCAAATGCTTATAAACACAACCATAGACCATATTATCATAGTCTAAACTTGCAAAAAATATTTTGTACATTCTCACTGAACCTTTCCAGCCTTTAGCATTATCTCAGTATGTCTACGTTAGCCTAGAGATGCTTTCAACTAACTTATTTGCCTCTCTACTTAGATGTAAGAAGAAATAATAATGGTATTTTAAGTATCTCCCGAATTTTAAAGATAGATTTACAGTATTTCCTTTTAGTACATGGCCAATGCAAAGGCCATAAAGCCATTATTTTTGAGATGAACAAACAGCAATGGCACAATATAGTGCAGTTGTTCAAAAAAGTCTGGAGAAGGTAGGACACTCTAAGGGGAGGGGAAAGAAAAGAAACTAAGAACTACCGTATTTGAAAAGAAAACTTAAGCTAAACGTGTCTGTTCTATTCTTGTTACTAGTGTATTCAATAAAAGAATACCCTGGGAAGTAGGACAGTGGATTACACAGAGTATGTAGAGACATTGTTGGGGAAAAGGCTAGATATGCCATTCTCTTGAAATACTGTCAGTCAAAAAAAAAAAAATTTACCTCGCGGATGAATGAAAATGTTGAAAAGTCCACCAATCTTCCTTGAAAAATGGTGTTTAATAAGGATGTTTCCTGTTTTCAGCTATACTTCGCTCAAAGTTAAAAGAGAAGACAAAAATTTATATGTATAGCCAAAACCAGAATTCCCTTTTAAAATTCTTAGATTAAGAGAAATGGCTGTATTTGAGATTAGCATAATCTCTAATTATGAGAGTCCCTTAATTATTTATAGTTTTTTAGAAAGAGTTTTCATAATGTTAAAATCAGGACTACATTGTACTGCTCAGAGAGTACCAGATCTACAGTTCCCCTGAGAAAACTGGGAACGGCACAGCTCCTCTCCAGGCATCCAAATAGGTTCCAGAAGTAAGCAAATGATGCATCCAATTCCTCCACAGCATGCCTGGCATTTGATATCATGGCTCATGGAGCCCATCTCTCTAATGTCCTTGGAGCAATATGTTTGTGCAAGGGAGGGAAGTGAGAAGTATCCGTACCTTAGATTGTAACTTTTTTTCTCATGCGAGAAAGAAAGAATAACTCATGTTGTCCTTCCAGATCTTTATACCATGGAAAGACCGTGCTTCGGTTTATATTCATCGTTCACCATAAGGTCAGCTACTGCTGCTGTCTGGTATGCAGTAATGACTGGCAAACGTTGACTTTGCAATGACTTCTGCTATAACTTTGTAGTTGAACCCATAGTGTGTGCTCAATAAGCTGAACATTCCCTTCTGTTTTCACTAGATATGCCCCTAATTTTGCTATTTGTGGAGAAAATACTTTTAACATGCAGCCACACAAAGTCTAATAGAGATTCTCACCTCTAAAAGCATCTTGCCAAGAACAACAGGACCTGGGGTGAGACACGCTAGAGCTTCAAGAGAAGAACTCCCGTGAGGAGAGCCCCTACCTCATGGAAATGAAAATAAACCTTAAAGTAACTTCTGGTGTGAAACTATTATAAAATCATTCCATTTAAGAGGCTGACCCCTGGATATTATAAAAATAACCACAAACCATTTTGCAGATCACCACCAAAGGGGAAAAATATAAAATGAGTCATGAGAGCATCCCTTGAACTAAACTATTTTGTTGGACACACCGAGAAACATGAAATGTAATAAATAACAAAAGGTAATAGTATTTTTAAGGATCAATTACAAGGCTCAATAAAAAAAAGGTGAACTTATTTTCTGTTCCAAGAGTAACTGTGAGACTTAAATTTTAATACAATTCTACCAAAAACATTTTTAAATGGAAAAATGCCAAAAAGCAGAACTTTTTAATGAAACAAAATGCTCAAAATATTTTGATTATTCAAAATATCTCATTTTGGTAAACAAAATATTTCATACCAGCTTCAGTTTTTATATTTGCAAACAATGGAATCGTCTACATGCCATATAAAGTTTAAAAAATAGCAAAAAGGTGGGGTTTTTTTTTGAAATGGAAAATTCTACTGCTCCTTTCTGAAAAGTGGAAGTGGAGCATTCTCATTTTTTAATGAAATTCTCTTCAGATTGTCACGTTTCTACAAAACATTTCACTTCAGATGAATCAGCATTTTCTAACTGAGAAATACGCCATCAGAAAAATTCTGGCCAGCTCTACTCAAAACGACAAGTGAGAAAATCTTCTAACTATTTAACGGTGATTGCCATCAAATTAAATCACTGTAGTGCGCTACATCAAGCAGCCAGCAGTACTGCAGCCGAGCCAGGCTTCCCACCCACTGTCTGTCTTCCACTCATCAGCTGTCATTTCAGTACCCTCCCTCCCCCCACCTCCTTTGTCACCAAAAAATAAGGCACTGGAAGAGTCTTAAGATGAACAGCACCAAACCGAGGCAGTCAGAAGAGGGGTTGGCAGGGAGAAGTGTCTCCGTATTTGCAAAGAAGGTTCAACACCACTAAAAAGCCTTCCCCAGAATGGGACTTGTCCTGCTGAGGTGCTGGCTGTCCTACCAGCTGAGCTGTCAAGCGTGGAGGAACTTTTCAAATGGACCACTATCAGAAACAATGGTAAACTAGCATGATCCGATAAAAATGGATGAGAAACGCTACAGAAACACCTAAACAGATACCAAATGGCGGGCTGTGGTGTCCCAGAAGAGAATATAATCCTGCAACTTGTAAGTAGAAGGAAGAAGTCTGTTCAATTTCAAACTCCTGAAATCTTAGGACTACATTTAAATCTGTTGTAAAACAATATAAATGCATTGATTTGATCTGACGTCGACTTTTAAGCTGTGCTGTTCAAAGAAGGCGTTAGCCGCACAGTTCCCATTAAAAGGAGCTGAGCATTTGCACTCTCACAGTGAGTGCGAGGAGTGCTTCATGACCGTGTCAGAATGCTTTCAGACCTGCAGTAGTCTACAAACCTCCAAAAGCTGCTTTCCAGTTTTACTCAGCAAACATGCACAACGCATTCCTTTACAATTCTTACTTTAAAATACATCCTGCAAAGAGTATCTTCATTCAGCTTTCACAAGTTTCAGTGGTATTTTGTCCTTCTCTGCCTGCACTACACATTCCAGAGGCATTAAAGGCAAAAGGCCTTTAGATGAAACACAGTTAAGTGTTGTTAAGATCTGGGCTGTTGTCTCCTTCAGGCGTTGCTCTGGAAAGAACTTTGAAATATCTTAAATCTAGAAGCTCAAAGTCTGTTTTATATCCAAGTACGTTTAAATTAGAAATCACTTAAAACATCATTAGCAGCAGTTTCAAGCCTGTGCTACCCCACCTTATGACATATTATCCCCTTGTTACTAAAACTAATCATGTAACAATTCAGCGGTCCAGTCTCCATGTCTCTCTCCATGATGTATTTGTTGACTTACTGGTTTTCATGTTTCTTACAAATTCAAGCACTTTAGTCCCCCGAATGCAAAGTCTTACAGCATGGAAGCTTTCATCTCTCTTATGTAGTCATTAAGGCAGTAAAGGAAAATTTCAACCCTTTTTATCTATTTCTCTCCTGTGCATTGTAATAAACCCTTCCAAATTTTCTGAATTAATCCTTTGCCTGGGAAAGGGAGAACAAACAAAAAAATCCCCCAAACCCTAACACCTGCCAGTGACCTAAGTTGCCTTCAGCAGAACGCAAATCCCGGTTCACTGATGGATCTCCGCCTGCCTAATTAAACTGCGGACAGTGAACTCTAGGCTATAACTCTGCTCCTCACAGAGCAGCAATTCATCATTTTGCCATGCAGCTCATGTTGTCAGGACAAGGTTTTGTCATACGTAACATGCCAGTTTTTGTTTTGATAGGTGACTTTTAATTGAACCATAATGCTGCCAGAGTATGAGAGGACCAAAGTTATAAATCATAAATCCAGATCTATAGCACTTACACTCTTGGAAGCGTGTGAATGTTAAAGGAGCCTGATGCTATGAGGTTTTCCAAAAGAAATGAGCTGCTATGAAATGGTACTTGCCATGGTATAAAAAGACGATAATTATTTATGTAGATTTGTAAAAGTAGAATAAATGTAACAGGTGGTGCAATAAGCCACCTGATGAGCAAGTTATGATGAATGCTACTGGACTGATTATAACTTCTTTAAAGTATTTGAGTTTCTATCCTTGCAGATCTCATAAACTGAGAAACGCTTCAGTAATTTCAAACAACTGAATACAATGATAGGTAATTTGCAGTTAGTAAGAGCTTTTTATGGCTACTGCAATTAGTAAGTGAGCACAAGCAGAAGTCTTGAATAATAGCTCAACTCATAGATATATTAAAAACTGTAAAACTAGGGAATATATTTAACATTGCTAGAGAAGGAAGTTATGGCAAAAAAGCCAGATTAACCGTCAAAAGCCATGAAAATCTTCCATTTAAAATACAGAGACTTTCCTAGCTCTCACATTACAGCAAAGCAGTATAGCATTACTCTCAAGGCCCCATCCTACCACGAGCTTGGCTATTCATGATAAAATCCCTACAGATGTATGGAAGTTGAGCAAGAGGAGAAATGTTCCTCTCCTTTATTGCACAAAAGATCCCCATTTTTTTTCTAAATAATTCAGCTGTTTTCACTGTTAATAAGCAATTTTGCACATGAGCATATTACATATTATAAAATAATGCATAGGCTTATCAAATTCATAAGCTTCTCAGTTACTTTTAAAGAAAATAAAGTGATGTTGGTAGTAAGTTGCTTTTACCAGTAAGGACTTTGTCCATTTTTCTCTTCTATCTATTCCAAGGCACCAGAATTTTGCAAACAGCAGCTCAGATAAAATTATCGCAAGGTATGTATCAATGAATCTTTAAAAACCAGGCTCCTGATCGAACTCAGAATGATATCCAAAAATAGGTCTTCCTGATATTCATGGACATGAAGGGGGAGACTCTTCCTTGCCAGCCTTCATTTATTTCAAACACAGGGATTTAAATCACTCTTTAACCCTTTAAGTAGCCGCCCAGGTCTCAAAGGCCCAGGGGCGCTTTGCTCGCCTTCCCAGCCTTGGTTTTGTACCACATTTTCCTTTTCCCCACTGAATTCCCCTACTGCTTACATGGGGGTATAGGCTTATTTTGCTATGCTATAATTCAAATTACATTGACTTCTAACCATGGTTCCTAAAGACAGTGATTTACCTCATGGACAGCCAGTCATCATGAACCCTTCACGTGTAAGCCGCATTTTAATCACTGGACTGGCCTTGATAAGGTCGCCTGACCAAAGCGGTATCTAACTCACAACGTGCAAGGAAATTATAGAACTACTTCCTCTGGGAACTTTTTTTTTTAAGACACCAGGTATGTCAGTTGTGAGAGCTCAGTCATTTCCTCATTTTTGCTTGATCATACCCTTATTTTCAGTATTATGGGATTTTTCACTTCAATAATTGTTATTGGTATTGTACAATTACTATAGTTCTAGAGAAGTATTTAACACATGCATTATGAAGCCACAGTATCATTCTGCATCTTAGGTTAGATCTCTCCAGCCCATCCCTCTCCATACTGCAAAACTGTTTTTTCATACAGCCACAGAAGTTAAAATTCAGTTATTCAGTTATTCCAGCTAAACATTATGGAAATAATTTGGAATTAGCAATCACTGTAGAAAACAGTAGTTTCATTACATTGTTTTTAATCTGAAAAAGATGTATAAAAGCAACAAGGTTTTGACTTTAAAGATCATTTCTACCTTGAACTATTTCAGTGGAAAATTGGTTAAAAATAAATTATCTGAAATTAGCTTCAACTAATGTAGCTGTCATCTAACTGCTTGTCTTTTGCATGCCTTCTTATTTAAAGAAGGTAGTAGCTAAAATTATTCTGCATTTCAGTTTTGCAGGCTCCAGGTCACAGAGTCATCCTGCACACAGCTTATGTTGTAATTGATAACTGATGAAGTATTGCTATGTTTTTAATCTTCCTGAAGCTGCAGCTTTGAAATTAGAGACATTTATCACTCCATTTAACCAGCTACGAAGCTATGAAAAAATGTTTAGTCAGTATTTCCAGAATTCAATCACACAATCGCAACATGTTCTTTCCAACCATTAGCAGACAGCTTACTAGCTTTGTCACTTAATGCAGCTGAAATGCAATTGACAGAATGACAAATCTTTTTATGAGGAGACTGAGTCACATCAAATTAGTCACACAGAGATGTTAGTAACATATAACCTGCGAAGATGTAATGTCTTTCTGATTTTATACTTCCCGTGTTGTTATTCAGTCACTGCTGCACAGATACAGATAGAATGTCTTTTTGATTTTAAACTACTCCTGCTACCACTTGTGCAGGGATTTATAATTAGTTTAAAGCTAGGGCAAAGAATCCATATAATATCTGAAGTTGAAGATGTGAAAATGTATCTAGCAAAAACTAATTTACACAAATATTACACTATTTATTATAAACCAACTTTATTATACGTAGAATTTTCTTTAGCTTCAATCTACAAAATCAAACCTCAAAGGCAGGATCCTTGCAATATATGTTCCAGCTGGACTATTATATCTAGATTATATGAGAATCTTAATCAAACCTGGTCTCTCAGAGCTATTTGGTGCTCTCTGTTGGACTGATAATTTGACTTACAGTACAGGTGGTTTTGCTCCAGAACAAATCCATAAACCAACAAAAGAAAGCACAAACCCCACACTATGATCCATTTGCCCCACCAGCAGTTCTGAGATACACAGTTAAAACACAGTGTCAGTCTCAATAGTATTGTAGCTTACTGGGGAATAAGTCTTTCTGGCTCCACTGCGTGGCCAGGCTCAGATTTTGATATAAAGATAGCCACCTAAGGACTGAAAAGAAAAGACGATCTTTGTTAGCTGCGTTTCAGAATAAAGGGAAGGTGTCTGCCTGAGGTTTCCCTTTGCTGAACACAAAAAACCTCAGCTTTAAATACACAGGCAGCCACCATTAAACAGAAGGAAATGGCAGAAAATGCTTAGAATTGAAAATGCAAAATTATTGTTTATTGAGATCGTTATGATCTCAACAGTGACTTAAGTATCTTTAATTAGCTCACAGTCATGCCAGTCATACTTAGAGCACTGCTTTGAATATGCAGCACCACCAAAAATTATACATTTCAAAAATAGTGACTATCACATAAGTACTTAACCCAAGAACCGCTTCAGCAGGCATTGCTGTATGTGCATGGGCCCACACTGACTAGAGCAAGCAGCCTGGAAGCTGCTGTCAAAACCAAATTTGTGGTTATCCAGGCTGGGCTGGACCACGCCCTCCAGAGCCACAGGTGGGCTTTGTTCCCCACAAGGCACCCTGATGGACACAGCTTGCCCGTGGGCAGTCTGCAGGACATGGGCGCTGCAGCTTTCAGGCAGCAAATGGAGTTGAACCTCTCTGTCCTGTATTTGGAAGAATTATGGAAATGGTTATTTCAGAACGCTTGCAAACGTTTGTACAACATGCAATCCACCACAGTTCTTATTTCTTTCTTGCAAATACCAGTCTTGCCTTTGCTAAAGTGTTTGATCTCCTATAAGCTCATTTTTAAGAACTCCAGTTTAAAGTCCCAGATACTGTTGTGCAACGTCTTAAGGACAGAGAGCACTTTGGATCCTCAAGCATGCCTACCACGCTAGAGGTCTGGGATCTACCCTTCATAAAATCTCCTACACACCAACCTCTGTGACCTCAGTGATTGCGGGATGGTTGTTTGGCAGACTCAAACTGCTTTTGTAGGACATTAATCCTGATTTTTGCAGTAGTCTTTCTCTCTCCCTCAGCTGTTTGTTCCCGTATCTCAATCATGCACTTTGGACTGCAGCACCAGAAAACGTCATTACCTTCAGCCTTGAGTGATTGAATTTGAGCACTGAATTCTCATACATGTCCCTTTCTTATGTGAAGTGCAGCATTCCTCAATATACCACTGTGCACTTGCTGTCTGGAGAAGCAGTGCATCACACGGAAGAAATAAACTGATCTTGCAGGCTTTTCCAGACTTGCGGGCCCTCACTTTTATGTACCTATTATTTCTCATGGAAACTGAAGGAATTGCACATCTTTGAGATTTCTAACTCTCTGTTGAATTTGGCTGAAGATGACAGAGCAATTAAAAAAAAATAGAAAAGAGGATCTCATTGGTTGACAGACTAGCTGTCAGAGAAGCTGCTTTAATCTTATTATTTTGGAAATATAGCTCCGGCACCAAATTCTATGCAATAAAGAATATGAAGCTTGATACTGAAATATTAGCAACATTCTCTTACTCGTTTTTTACAGTAACTAACCCCAAGTTAATACATTGTCCCTTGAAGTATAAGGATCCAGAAGACTTGGTTATTCTTTCTCAACCTGCCATTGACCTGTGCTTACTTCATTAAGACATCTAAACTTTCCCTTACTCCACCTACTAAGTACTGGATTAAAAAAAAACTTTACTTAAGGCATTGATTTATTTTCCATTGAGGTATTCTGGACCCTTGAAGTAGTGTATTAAGTCTTCATGTCTGTTCTTGGATCTTAAGCAATGCCTCTAAAATCTCAAGACAATCATAACTCGACTTTGAGGCTTTACCAAATCCACCCAAGTTGAAGGCGGAATGTGTTGCAGCCAATTCAAATTATTTTTCTGCTCCTATAATTCAAACTACAAATCGCTACATGTCAGTATAAACAAATATTGATATTTGTTCATGAAATATGGGTGCCTCAAAAGTTAATTTGTATTGGTAAACAAATTTGATTTCTATTTGTATGTGGATTTTAGGATAATGTTCTTGCTACTCTGCTTTTAAATTATTTATTAACTGTTTAGACAAGTAGTCTCATCTTCTCTTTATTCCCAGAGAGGTGAGATCAGGGATGAACAAAATGCATTTGCCAATAACTAGTATTTATTTTGGCCTAAATGAAGGTGCATGTTGTCATTTATCCTTCTATATAGCATTGTGAATTTACATAATGATGTATGATAACAGTTATAAAAAGGACACACTGTCATTTTGAAGAAATGAAGCCAAATGCAGAGACAGCTGTAAATGACTTCAGAGAGTTGAAGACAGCCTCTACTGCTTCAGTCTTCTACGTACCCCAATTTAACAGGTAAATTCCCAACACTAAGTTAAAGTAACATTAAAAAACATATTAGAATTTTTTATCCATAATATTTTATATTTAAATATAACTTCAATATCTCTTTTAACTATCCATGAAACAGAAATGTATACTCAGTACATAAGAGAATGATTGTTCTTTCTCTTTTTTTTCACTTCATTATTCATAGAAGCAGCATAGTCCAAATATTTTGATTTCTTTATCTCTGTGCAATGTTTATTTAATCTCACTGTTTCCTCCCCTATATCAGTGAAGATACCCTGGACTTGTAGAGATGACAGAGACCCAAATAAGGGCCACTGCTTCCCAAATCACCCCTTTCTAATTACTAATGCTGCTCTTGTCCACTCTTGGCCATCTCTCACTTCACATAACTGTTCTTCTTCAACTGAAGTTCATCCACTTTGCTGCAAAACACACTCTTCCAGTCCTTTGGCTATATCAACCCTCCAGTGAACTCTTGCTTTTTTTTCTCTTTTCTATCTACACCACCAAGTAAGTAATTTTCTCTTTTGCAAGCAGTTTTGTTACCTCTCATTTCTTCTTCCCACAATCCAAAAAATTCCCAAATTGAACAAATTTCTTGGGCAACCTTAGCTAATACCACCCCCCTATGCTGGAACTACCTTCCTTGGCTAGCACTGAATCCCTCTTTCCTGCACACACTTATGGCTGGCCTTCTAACATTGCCGTCTGCCTCCTATCTTTTCCTGTGCATTTATTCAGTTCTTATTTTTTACATACAGCTAAAAACATAACAGAGTATTTTCAACATGTCAGCCTCTCATTAGACATCACATGGTGATAATAATTCTCCCTGAACAGCAAGTTATTTACCATTGTTTGCTGTCCTATGTCTAAAAGCTTGTAAGTGACTGAGGGTAGAGACCTGACTTATATTTCAGTCACACATTATTTACACCAGTTATTATTGTTAATTATTTATGTAGTCTTCCCATTTCTTATGTTCATCTTCCCATCCACCCAACACTGTAACTATGTTCATTTCCCTTGTTAGTCCCTTTGACTGTGACAACCTCTCCTTAAACCCTTGCTGCAACTTTGAATATTTTCCTTATCCCATCTTATTGTCACAACAATAATATCCCTTTTCACTAACAAGGTTTAGGAGAATGAAAATGCAATAAAGAAGAAAATAAGACTAATAACTTGAGAAAGTACGCTACGTTGATCCTCAAGAGCTGCTTTGTCTCTTAGTAACTGGTATCAGGAATTAAGATGACAGGGCAAATCACTGGGAGCGTAATACTATCAATGATAATGAAAGGTTTGTATAATTCCTCAGAAAAAAAGTGTTATCAAAACAAGATAATCTTTTTTCTTTACACTGATTCTTTTTCTTTTTTGGCATGGCACTATTCATGTCACACTTGCAAAGTGCTTACAGGAAAAAAAACCCCAAATTTTAATTCAGAAACAGAATTTTCAAACACCTACTCAAGAAAGAGAAGGAAATCCACTTCAAAATAAAGCCTAATCTATTTTTGTGTGTGTTTCAATAAATATTAAGAAAAGAAAGAGAGAGAACATTCTATAGACAAAAAAAAACCAAAACAAAAAACGAAGTCAGAAAATAATATGTTTTGAATTTTTATCATATTACTTTACAATGAGCCAAAAAAGACACATATTCTTGCAATTTTGTTAATGTTTAACTCCCATTTCTGCAATGTAACGCACATCATAAAGCACCAGAACATTTTTAAATAACAATGAAATTCAGTGTGTATTGTATGTCGTACCACAGGACACAAATATGATATGACATACTACATTAACCTGCCAAGATACCATAATAACTCTTACTATGTGTTTTCAACTTTTGATTTAAAAACCACAAAGAGTTACAATTCAAATCCTAACTGGATAAAAAATTACTTTTATATCAGTGCTATCTCCGGGGATACGCTTAGAATTGAAACGCTTGTTTTTTTAACACTTTGACATTATTTCTCATTGAAATGAGCATGAGAAATTGTTCATCAAAAGCAGAGGGGAAAAAGAAAAAAAAAGGATTACCATTTTAAACCTATCCCAGGAGCTTGACTTAAAATTGAGGTAATTTCATAGCCAACTAGAATTTAACTCCTTGTAGATTCTAAATGGTAGCTCTCATACTACTCACACAATAGGAAGAAAAAACACTAAATATATTTATTCTCTAATGACCTGAACTTTAAATGGAAAGGCTGCAACTTTCATAAAACAGTGAGAATTTTTTCTTCTGATGTTTTAATTTATTTATGCAAGAAACTGATTCTGACAAGGCTTTACAATTACCATGTAATTACCATTACTTGCCATGCTACTACAGTTTCTTCTGCTCTTGCTGTCCTTTCAGATTCTTTTCTGTTCTCCTCTCCTAGCTTTCTTCTTTTTCTTTCCATCCTTTCTTGTTCCCTTATTTTCTCTCCCTTATCTCTTTTCCATATTTTTATAATTACAAGTAAAAGTCCTATAAAACTTAAGAAGCCTTCAGATAGATCATTACTAATATAATTACAGTGTGGAGAGCATAGTGATGTCTGAATGTAAATTAGAGTGAGTTTTACAGTTCATTAGAAAGACTCGGGGATTGAATTTAGTTTAATCAAAGCTTGAGTGCTCCCAGTATACACAGCACATACCTAGTGAAAAAAAGCATTAATATAGACTCAGATATTAAAGATGTATGTCATGCTTTGCATCCATTTAAAGGAGTCCACGCAGGGTGCATCATAGACCCTAGTACCTAACAGCCTAATGGAGTTGAACGAAAAATAATTGTATGTAATTCATTAATTTGCAAATGAATATACATTACTTCACTTTTCTGCCTTCTTTCTGCAAGCATTCCTCCCATAGACAAACACATACTGGGGGAGATGCTTGTCCCCGGTCCTGCTGGCTTTTGCCAGACTCCTGCCACAGATGGCGGCAAGCCCTCAGTACCTGCTCCTGCATCATTTTCCACCTTATCTGACCTAAGGTCATTTCAAATGCATTTGGCAGTTTAGCCGGCAGAAGAAAGGGTGCTTCCCACTGATGATTCTGTCCCCCAACGGGTTCATTTCCCCGTGGCGAGCACTGGCACTATTTCTGGGCTTCAACGCGCCCTGGAGCTAGTTGAGAACGGCTCTCAGAACCAGAGCTCCTGGGAGACCCAGCTCTCTGCACCCCTCTGTGTTGACAGTGTATAGGAAATACATTTCTCACCTGCTCACTGGAAAAGCATATATCCTCAAGATAATCAACCAAAATACTGAGTGTCATTCCTCTTAGAACACATCTCTGTGGAAATTTCCTAGGATCTCTCCTTGGCTGCTGGTTTTCCATTTAGATTTACTTTGTGATACCTAAAAGTGTTCAGGGTATTAATCCAACAGATACGGCTTTCTTTAGTGTTAAAATTTAAATGCAATTGTCATGCCACATTAAACTACTTGCTCTAGAGAAGTTAGTTTTCTCACAGTTATTTTTCTCAAATTATCCTCAGATGTTTAAAAAAAAGGCCAGGTACAGCCAGTGAAGATCCCGTAGAACACGCAGGAGCTTAGCATGTGGGGGCTTACTGGGGCACGTCTGCAGACTGCTTCTGGATGGGGAACGGGCAGCTGCTGCAGAGAGCACTCTTTAAGAAGACTACACTGAAGCATGTATCATTCAGCGTGCACATGTGAGTGCACGTACACGCCTTGCAAAAATGTACTGAAGAATCTGCAGTTTAACATGGAAAGGTACAAGCTACAGGAGAGATGGTCGATGTTAAGAAGGCATAAGGTCCTGGGAGAGCAAGGGCGATACCGCCCTACGTGCCACGCCACAGCACGGCTCTGAGCCACGAACGGGCCGTAGCTGCAGCAAGAATAGGGCAGCGGTGCCTGAGTGCTTCCCTGCCGCAGCCGGAGCTACCACGGCTGCCTGGGTGCTCGACCGCGTCCGGCAGCAGCACCCTGGCTTTAATCAGTTTATTGTCTGCAAAAAGCGGGCTGGGTTTCGCTGCTTGAAAAGCCCTGGCGTGGATTTGTGTGTTAAGTTTTTACTGCCCTAAAAATAGGAATTCATAATTGAAAAGCTGGCAGATCCTTTAATTATAGGGGAGCAAACAATGCCACTAGAGAAATGTAAATACAGCCTAATTGTTACTTCTTTATTTCATTGTTAAAGAGCCAGCTGACATAATGGCAGACATGGGATAATGCCTGTGTCTTAAGCAGCAAGATCTGCAATCAAGTTTTTAAAGTGTTCCTCATTTGTCTCTCTCATGGGACTTTACATGCAAAGTCTTGCCAAATGAATCAAGAAAAAAATAGGGTAAGTGTGAAAGCCGGAAAAAGAAACCGCAAAGAATACATTGAAAGTACTATACAGGGCACAGTTTAATTGAATTGTGATTTGTTGGTCTTGTAAGCACTCTCCAGAAAGGAATGTCATGCTAATCAAAAGCTGTCCAACTTCACCTTATTTTTAGCAGGCAAACTTTAAATGAGACAGTTCAGGATTTTGATTTCTGAGGGATATTGGATCACATTCACCCACAGGGCATTTAAATATAAAACCTATTTATATGCAAATTCTTTAGTATTTCATGTAAAGTGGATTTTTATCAATCGACCATTCTATTCTATAAGTTATCATGTTGATAAAACATCTTTAGTAATGGTAAAATGAAGGAACAAATATAATCAGTGCAGCTCATTTAGGTAGATCCTAGACTTTCTTGAGGCATTCCTCAGAGTTCTTGAAACGTTGAGCTATAACGTTAACAAATTGCCTTTCGTAGAAGGACCCAGGAATAGAAGTCCTCAGAAAAGGCTCTTTTGATCACTCTCACCTTAATTGGAGAGATAACTAATACTGGGGAAAGTTCAGAATACGTTACTCATAAGTCAAAGCAAATGAGAGTGCGCCTTTGCTATAGAATCAAATCCTTCAATCTTTTTTTTTTTTTTCCCCTGAGAAAACTCAAGCCAAATCCCTAATGTCCAAATTTTAGCTTGTCGAGCTTTTGTGATGCAATATCCTTTAGGCATCTGTAGAAGAAAATACTTCAATATCAGAGCACCTCTGGCTGTAGTGAGGAAACATTTGCTGTTACAAGGTATTCCTTTTTATAGTAGTTTATATGCAAACATGTAATTTGGGGAGGGGGTAGGTGTGCCTTGCTAATTCTACGTATTGTGCAACACTAAGAGAGTTTGGGGGAGTGGAGGGGAAACTCCTCTGCTGGAGGAAGATGCGATCTCATCAGGAAGGCCAGCGCTTCTGGCCTTTCTTTCATTCGCCCACTGTGAAATGCGTTGGCAAAACCGAGTATGTATTTGCAGTGCCTCTTTGAGAGTTTTACCAGGAGACTTTGAGCACCAGCACAGAGTACCGCCATCCACACTGATATAAAAACTTCCAAACAAGAAACTCCTCACCTCCAGAAATGAATGCCACCATCTCAATTCTCCTTGCAGTCCTCCGGTGTTAAGGATTATTACACCGAATAGCTGCACTCCACCCTAAATCTTCTCTTCGGGATCAAAAATACACTAATTCTCTCGAAAGACTTTGACTACACTTTTTTTCTTTTTTTTAAACTTCCCTCAAGTTTAGAAGGCAACAGAATAGTTATCCCAGTGCTGCCTACTGGAGTTTTGCAATAATCTAGCCGGCCAAGATGAAATTAGTATAATACGATTAGCCAAAGGACACAGAGCAGCCTAGGTGATTAAGTGAGAGAGTTTGGTGATCACAGATCTCACCCTCATCCCTGGGAGGTTATAGACATGATAGCCAATTGCTTTGAACATGCTTGCGTGGTTATTTGTTTATTTAAACAAGTTAGATGTAATAGAGCAGTTCCCTCTTTTCCTGGAAACAAGTTAGTGTTTCTTTGGATTGTTTATTCCTCCAAAGCTGAACTCAGGGACAGCCTTTTAATGAAGTACTACAGATTGTGCTGGGTTTGGAACAACACACAGAAGTGACCATCTGATACGCCATATATCTTGTAAAGAGTTTAGTGTACATTATTACAGAAAATGGCATAATTTATCTGAGTACTAGTGGCCTTTCCGGTAATAATATTGCATGGAGAATCAGGTATGAATTCAAGCATATTTATCTGACATAAATGTTCATAGCTTTCTTCTAAATTTACACAGTCCTTTTAAGAGGTTTGAGAGAACAGGCAGGGGACTTCACAAATTGAAGTTCACCAGATAAAAGAGATATTAACATTATTCGTATTTATTCTGGAAGTCAATTGACCAAAGAAACGAAAAAGGTCGTCTTCCCTAATTCTTAATAGTGAATGATCAATGTGACGTTTGAATTTACAGTATTTTTAGTATTTAAACTTTGCCTTAGTAGGTTCACAACTGACTGCAACACTCAATGCCTCTTACTGCCTCCAAATTGTTCTTACAATTTGCCTCTCACTTTCATCTATTAAGTTGTTCTCTAATACATTAAAAAAAAAAAAAAAAAAAAAAATCTTTTCAACAGGCAGGCATTATCACTGATTGGACTGGCAGGAACGGAACTCTTTACATTTCAGTGAAGATTACTATTCTTTAAGATCTTTTCCTGTCTTTGAGTTGCATATATCAATAACAACCATATTCTGCTGTATTATTATAGCTAAGTCAAGCAATGTAATTTTTAGAAACATATCCAATGCAATTCATTAAAACGATGAACTCATGCCACTATTTATAATTTCTGTATATCATGTATTCATCCATTTCTTCTAAAGATACCCATTCTTTGGAAACAGATTTGCCAAATGATTTATTTCATGAATACAATATTTTTGTTTCTTCTAATTTTCTACAAATGGTACACAGCTTTTATGAATTAGTTCATAATTCACAATCTTTCCACCACTCTGAATAGAGAATTTTCATCCTATCAATTTCTCCTGATCTTTTTGATTAATTTTCCACAATCCTAATTCTTCATTTGATCACTAAAGCAGCAGTGCATTGTGTCCCCTGATAAGCTAATATTTATAACTTTTAGTATAAATGCATATTCCAATGTGAACTGTCTTACTGATATTAGTTTGAAAGGTCTTTCCAGCACTCCAGGGAACAGAAAGGTACCTCTTTAACAGAAAAAATACAACCCTAATTAACCTTATGAAGCAAATTTACCCTCAAATATTGCAATCAATAAGCAATATAGGAAGGGCTGAGGCTGAATTCAAACAAACTCAAAGTAATTTTTGTGATATCTCTTCATCAGATTGAAGATCTGCTAAAATTCTTAAAAGATCTGCTCACCATATTTACAGGAAGTTCAACTGAATTTCACTCAGTTTCTGATTTAAATTTATATTCTTGCAGCTACTACATTGTATTATATACAGAAAACGACAAGCTTGTAAATAATTTGTCGTGTATAAATAGCAGATTTTCAAAATTCTAATAAAGTCACTGTACTTGCCCTAAGGTGTCATCAGCTAACATCTATTAAAAGCATCATGGAAATGCAATTGGTGAAATAAGGACTCACTTTCCCAATGTGTGAAACAGGAAAACGCTTTCAAATCAAACAGAGATTATTTTTAAAGGCTTTGTTCTATCAGAAATAGAAAACCATTTACAGTCAAGCCAAAACAGGCACATATACAAGTTCTTACAATCTATAGTTTCCTATCAAACAGTATCACAACCGCAAAAAAGGAGATGAAAAACAAAAACCTAGTGCCATCACCCATGTTTCAAAATTCCTTGTTTCTCGGCATTAATTAACAAAGGTTGTCATTTGGAATTAGTTTCATACAGGTGTACTGAGACATGACCCACCATTTACTGGTTTAAAAATATTTCTATCTTAATTTCTAGCTTTCCACTCTAGATCCATTTTTTTTAAAAACTTTTTTTAAAAAGCTGAACAAAGACGATTCTGACGTCAACCATACCAGTTTGCCTCTGGAGTGATTTATGTAAGCGAACTGTTACTCAAGACCTTTCTGGAAGGAACTGGAGCCAAAGGTGTCCCAGTCTTCACTTCAAGTAGACACTTATATTTTAGAATTATCATTAGTGAATTAGCCATATGCATCCTTTTAATAATCAGCCTTATTAAGGATAAAAGCTTATCTCCTATTCTCAGATGTAATTACAACATACCCGTGATCTCTACTAAGTCTATAAACAGAATACTTGCTTTAATTCTTGACCCTTGGGATCAAAACCAAAATCAGAGATTAAATGAAGTCAAAACCTTAGCAGTAGCCCACTATAATACAAACTAAAATACAGAGAGCATCCACAATTATTTTGTATTCAGACTTCGCTTTATATTGTGTTCAAACACTAATCTTTCCATTTACTTTAAAAGATTAATGCAACAAAAGGGTGACTAATTGCAAAAGGGGCACAATAAGGTTCAGGTTAGAGGTTTTTTGTATTAGAGAAAAATAATATGTTTGAGATGGAGAAATTAAATTTTCTGGAAGAGGTCAGCATGGGAATCAAATGAATCCTTCTGATTCATGCAGAGTCATGCATTAACCACTTGAGATTTGGAAGGAAAAGATTTAAAACTTTTTTTCTCCTGTACAGATAATTTCCTTTAATAACTAAGATGCTATTTTGTCTTCAGAATATCAACTTTCCAAATTAGTTGAGTTCTGAAGGTCCTCCAGAGCACAACATCTATGATTAAACACTTTCTAAAGTTCATTCTACTAGTAAAAGTGGAAATTCCATTATTTTAGCAAGAGCAGGCATGTCAAATTTATCAAGGCATGATAGGATTGAGGATGGAATAGAGATAAGGAATCTATGTTTGTAAGTTATATTCACAGGGCACAGAAGTTATTATAAACCTCATTATTATGTGGTACAGTAATCAAATGAAAAGTATAGTTATTGTGACTCTTGTTAAGCCCAAATTGTGAAGAATTACCTTCAAAACTTTTAAAAGACAGCAATCTAGAGGCAGCAGAATCATAGAAGCATGATTCCTTTGGCTTGGTTTACTCATGAGAAAAGCCCCTATTTACAACTTACCCTCCTTAGGAGCTCCGGGGGTTGCAGGAACAAAAGCCATGTGCAGGGTTACTGCCTTTCCGTCCAGGTTTGCAGCAAAAGCGATGGCAGCCTCAGGAGCTCCCCCACCTGACTGCAGACTCCAGCCGAACCTGGGAAGAAGCATCTGCAGGACCATCACAGAGAACCCTAATATGATTCCTTGAGTCAGGGGTTAATGCCATGGAGAGGATTACCTATTTTTTTACAGTTCTTTTATGGTGCCAAACTATATCCAGAAGGTAGACCAAAAGCTTAATGCCTGGCGGTTCAAATAGCTAAGTGACTAATTAGGTACCAATTTATGCACTTTCCCCACCACCTCCTTTCCAGCTGTACTGATGTACAGCTGAGGATTGTAAAAGTAAGTTACCAGGCTGTCCCTGCATCTGAGTATTCTTGCTCTCCACAGCTGTGGCAGATATGTGGAAAATTACCCCCAGTGTGCTGGAAACAGATACATGCTACTGAGACATGGAGCTAGTTAACTGCAGAGAAACAGAATTGATGCACATGTGCTGTGTACGGGAAATGAAAGTGGACCTCTTGGTAGGATCTTCTCATCATGATCTACCCAAGCTTCTGGGCAGTCTTACAGAAGTAGAGGGATGAGACAGGCAAAGATAAGCATAAAACCATGACCAAGCAGATAAAACTTCTTGGCGAGGTCTGACACAGCATTTTCCAAGACTACAATAATTGTACTGGGTTGTAATCCCAGGATGTCTACCTTAGTATGGAAGAACAGAACATGTACAGTTTTATTAAATTATACATAATTCCCAATCTTTGTTTCTTCAAGAAATTAAAAAAAAATGTTACTTTTCTATTTTGAAAAGGGATATTTTTGTTCTATTTTTGATATGAAAAAGTTCCTGCAAAATAGAAATCCCATCCTTCAATCAGCTATAAAGGGCAAGTATGGCCAACGTGAAGCCATAAAAATAGAATGAAATATAAATTATTCTATAGCATTATCAAAGTGTCTGAATTACCCAACTGCCTCATGATTTTGGGCACAATTAAATTCACTAATAGAAAAGCAGTTGAATAACATCATGCTTCAGATCACTAGTTGAATAACATTGTCATACTCAGGCTAATACATTGTGACAGCTCCTATCTCGAATATATTACTTAAGATCTGAAAATTTTGATCATAAAAACATCTTTTCCATAGCTTCCAAACAAATAAAATAATAATATAATAAGAGAATGAGTAAAGGTCTAAAAGTTAATATTTCAGAACAAGTGAAAATATTTCTCAGTTAATTTAAACATTTGTCTCTATGTATCTTTGACATTTGGAGCCAGAGGAAGGGGTGTTAAGAAGTAATTGCATTCGCTGCCTTCCAGATATCTTTTATTGGTTCTCAAGTGGATCTGAATTCAAGAAATGGCTCTGAATGTTTGTGTGCATGGGGAAAATATTTCTTTTGACATTTTGTTCTCTGGTAGCATTTTTATGCTTATGCATGTATAAACAAGTTCTTTGAAAAGCAAACTCTTTCAGTACACATATTAGTGAAAAGGGAATGACAAGGCAGCTCTTCTAATTTTCTGTTTATAAGAGGAAACATGCCAGCTAAGGATCTTTGACATATTTGACCTTTTTTTAAAAGATGCTTTTATTCTAACTAATGGGAATTTTGTACCTGGATCATTGCTGTGCAAAGATTAAGCTAATTGCAAAAATCACTAAAAAACCCACAAGTACTTTGAGACGCAATCCAGCAAGCATTACAATCAATAGGCAATGGATTAAGTCCCTTATAACCATTATACAGATGGAGTCATGAATGGAAAACAGACTTTTTCCAAACTTGGACCCCCTACTACAATTTTCAAAGGTGCAGTGTATAATACAGCTTTAGTTGCCTGATTTTAAAAACTCCATTGTATACATTGGTCAAAATGTTCTACAGAATACAGAACATAGCGTTCTGTTACAACAGAAACGCTAAGGAGCAGACTGCGTGGAGGGCAGTTTGGGTGCTTGAACATAGGTGTCCGGTGCCATTTCACACAGCTGCTACCCCAGGAGGGTGAGCATGTTCTGTCAGGTCTGTGTTTTATCTGCCAGCTCTTGGCAGATGTCTGGGATGCCCCAGGCCATTTGCAAAAGCTTAAAATGTTTAGGTACCTAAATCACTCCAAGGCTTTCTGAAATTTAAAAAAAAGAAGAAACAACATTCCGACGGTTGGGATTCCTTTAAGAGAAAGTCTATACATTTTGGTTTCCAATCTAACATACCTTTAAAGCTATTTTTATAGTTGTTCATCATGATCTATTAGCTAAGAGGGAAAACTAAATTGCCTAGACCAAACTAAAGAAGGACTGGCTGATTCTCCTCTGACTTAACAGCTATTTGCAGTAGTTCCATAGGTGTCAACATAGTCTATGTACCCTTCATGGACAGGATTAATTCTGGAAAACAGAAGTCTACAGAATGTGCTACTTTGTCTTCTCCATGAACAAAAAACTATAACGAGTGCAATTACTCTATCAGATTTTGATTCTCAGTTTAGTATACGCTAAACAAGGTATCTCAAGAAAACCATTTAAAATTATCCCACTGACAAAGTCGGCACAAGTTCCCATGGCAGCATCTTTGCTACTTGACCGTAGAAATGACCAAGGGTTGCTTTCTGGTAAGAAAATGCTGTAAGAGCTGTAATGACCAAAATGGGGCAGCCCTCTCCAGGGATGGGATCCACACAGTGTGCTGCACCCTGATGGGACACGTTTAGTGCCGTGTACCTCAGGGTTCCCAATATCTAAAAGGATGTGGGATTACCTAAACTAGTCTGCCTTTCTTTATACCACTAGCTCTAATAAATAGCTTTTTAAATGATACTTTACAGAGTCTGAGTGACTTTCTCACTGGGATTGTAATGGGATTTGCACCTGCTGGTGCAAAACATCATCTGGCCTGAGCTTATTTTCAGTGTATTAATTGAAGTAGATTCCTCTCTTCACTAAACAATTACAATGCAATTTTTATTTTTCATTTTACAAGATTAATTAGAATAGTCATTTCTAAATTTCTCAGATATCCATGTTCTTAGCCATTTAACCCATTTTTTTGTTGATTCTATGTACCAAATGCCATTTCAGACATGTTATAGAAATCCTCCTTTTTCCTGTAAAGGAAACCCAGAAATATGTTACAGAAAATGAAAATACAGAATGAAAATTAATTGGTAGTTTGTTAACTTTCAAAAGAAGGAACAGCCAGAGTAAGTATGGAGATGGCAGCAGGAAAATATTGCTGAGTCTAATAAGCAGTAATTGAATTCTGTTAACGGAAATGACTCATAAATAAAACAAATGTGACCAATATCCTAACATCTTTTGCTAACAAATTTGGTTTGTACTGTATTTAGTACTCTAGATAAAAATTGTTCCCTCTATTAAGCCTCCCTACTTTTTCAGCTTGTTTAACCTGTAGAGCCTTAGCTTGTCTTAGGATCTGCCTGTCCTGCTGTCTGTCTCAGCTCGTCTTGCTGTCTGTCTGAAGAACCAATCAGAGGAATGTCTGCAATGCCTGGGCTAGGCTGGGTGACAGCCCTGGTTTGAACGTACACGATGGAGACAGACTCTGCCAGAAGAAGGGCTACCACGGTTTTGGCATAAGTTATAGCTCACCAGGAAGCAGAAGAAATTTCACCAAACGGCTAGCTCAAGCGTTTCTTTCATGCAAGCAAAAATGACTTTTTTTCTGCCACAAAAGACACAATAGTGTTACATCCCCATCCCTGAAAGTGGAAAACTTAAATCCTGCAGCAGCAGCAGCATGGACAGACTCAGCTATCTCCCGCGGGTGCAGTAGCGGGGTGGCCCTGAGGAGACGAATATGCAGCAGACAACGAAGTCCCCTCCTGACAAACTCACTCCACTTTGCCTGGAAAAGGCATCTGCAGAGCAGATGCACTTCTCACCCGGGGAGCTTCGTGTGTGGTGCCTCTTCTCTTGCACGAGCGTCGCTGGCTGTGCCAACAGCGGAGACTTCCACTGTGGGGCAGCGGGAGGGTGGCTGCACTTTCTGCAAATGGTGGTGAAGGGCCCTGAGCTCTCCAAGCAGCTGATCTAGAGCCACTCACCCTCTCCAGTGTCCCCCCCTCACGGGGCACAGGCCCTCACCGTGCTTTCTGGGCACAGCTCCAAGTTCTCCTGTCAGGAAATAAAATGTGATTAGACGGAAGAAAAAAAATTATCAAAAGCTATCAAACAGAAAGTTGTCACTGGAAATTCTTGAGGCACAGGATGAGAAGAGTGCACTGGGCAACTACGTCTTCAGTTCCTGTCCTCTGCCTATGTTCTGGATTAGTGGGACCCAACGCGGCTGTTTGTCTGTGTTCACCCAAGTCCTGGATTCAGGTTCCTGAACTGCACTCCCTAGTCGGGAGTGTGGGACAACGAAAAGCCCGAGTCCTGCCAAGAGCAGTGGCAGACATTCAAAACTAAATGCCAGCAATAAAGTAGCGCAGGATGGATGGGTTCACACTGAGCCTGTGCTAGATCAGACAGGAGATGAGCCAAACAGCGCCCCAGTATGCACTACTGGTGTTGTCATTAATATTTGCCATAAAAAGCACTGATTACTTCCAATTTGTCCCCATGCAGACGAGGGTAGATGCCATATTCCATATAGCAACTTGCAGAGTTGCTATTCTAGTCATGATTAAAAAAATTCTGTTGGTCGTCTTCCATCCTAGTGCAAATACATAACACCTAGCATTATATGTCTGAATATTGTTATATTATACTGTAAAACAGCAGATGTGGATGGAATACCCTGGCACCTTCTATGCTGAAGTCAGTTTCATTATGTTTGCAAAAGGCAAATACAGATACATCAGTGTACTTTATTATAATGTCATATTCCTGACACTATAGTAAAAGTTGATTTGGTGTTTCCATTAGAAATCTCATTTTCAGCGGCTTATGACTCATCCATCTAAGTTTTTTTCAGGATGAGATTTACCATACAGACCTCAGTCTACTTATAATTCCTCCTCTAAAAAATTGGTCAGTATTGGTTATCTGCACATCTTAAATCCAAAGAGCTCAAATGAATTGTTTTCTTCATGCTATTTCATTTTTTAACATTATCAAGTATTTGTGTCCTTCTTTAAGAATATAAAAGCAATTAAGAAATTTAAGTTAAAATGTCCTTGATTCCACATATATCACATTCTTCTTTTTTTTTTTTTTTCATGTGTTTTAACCAGAAGCTTGAGAGCTTACTTGGGAAAAATTGTAAAAATTCTTTAAGAAACAGGCACCCACCACAATTTTGTCAGTGATTTTCAAAGCACTAACTGAAAAGCTATGCTTAATATATAAATATATCAAGCATTATATTTAACGTTTAATAAATGCCACCACATTTCACCCCTCTGCTCCATTTGTGGGGTGGTTGTCACACACGCAGACACATGCAACTGACATTCAGCCCTTCTCTTTTGCATCATCAAGCGGTTCTGATCTTTTATGCTACCGCAGGCTTCACAACTCTGAAGGTCTGAATGAGTATCTTAGCAATTTTTAAGCCTATACAAGCAAATTCACTGAACATTTATACAGTTTTTGTATTCACTATAAAACATCATTTATCTAACTCTAGTCTTGGATTGCATTTTCTGAGTTATATAGGTTTTTAAGCTCAAAGTTTAACAAATCATTGCTCTAATAGTTTCACAGGGTTGTCATGAAAAACTTAGAACCGATTATTCTTTTTTAAATTCCTTCAGGTTTTTATCTGAGCTATACAGAAAGCCTGTTAGGAATGTTAAAAAATCATTTCCACTATTACATAGATTAGGAATATAGACCTATTTCCAAAATATGACTTAAACATAAAACACTGGCTATTGCAACACCTATATTCCAAACATTCAGCACCCAGAGTGGAAATCAGAATTCCAGCCACTGGGGAATAGGTCATACCTGAATCACAACCTGCCAAGCACACAGATAGGCACCTGCATAAAGTGAGAATACTCTGCAAGGAAAACTTGAAAAGCAATCAGTAGGGGAACTTTGAAAACTTCAATTCCATCTTTTTTTGGACTTAAAAAGCTATTGGAATTATCTGCTGTTGCTATTCACAAGGCTATACATTTAACAGAGGAAGGACCCCCAAGTATTACTGTTCGTTACACACAGCACTCACCAGAATAAAGACAGCGATGATTCATTTTTTCAAAGTAGCATTTTTCATCTTCTGTAGGAATGTCCTAATAACTAGAGTTGAAGCTTTTCCAACTTTCTAGAAATTATTTAATAATTCATAACTTTATTTGGCTGGGAGATTTTAACACTGAGAACTGAAGTGCTTCACCATGATTCTGTTCTTGAACTTTGGTACCACCATCATTCCTTTGGAAAAAATAAATCATCCTTGACCAGCTTGTCTTCTATAATAAAATGACTAGGTCTGTGGATGAGGGGACAGCAGTAGAAGTCATCTACCTTCATTTCAGCAAAGCTTTCAAGAAAACATCCTAAAACAACTTTGCAGGGACACTATGGTCTAGATAAGTGGACTACTAGATGGTTAAAAAACATTTTCTTGTCAGACACAGGGTAGCAGGTAAAGGGTTTCTATAGCAATCATCTTATTATTTTGCAATTGAGTTTAAATGATTCTTTTTGACTCCACCTAGAGCCCAGTTATGGAGCGCTGAAAAGATCAATAATCTGTGTTCATTTCAGCATATTCAGAAAGCATAAATGCATAAGCTATACTTACTCACATGGTGTATCCTTTTTAACTAGGTAGAAAGTAAAGTGGTGTGGGAGGGAAGAAACAATGGTGAAAACAGTATCTCTCCTATCCATTTCATCCATTTTCTGTGCAGCTGGTGAACAAGCTGCTTTCCATAAAATAACATATATCTCTTCAGAAAACAAGGTGTTTAAGCATGCTATCCATGCCTTCTTATCACAAGGGCATTACCAGTTTCACTTACTTGATTCAACATCAGACAGCAGGTAAATGAGGTAAGATAAAAATAAAAAAAGCTCTTCAATTTCAGTACAGCCACTCTGTCACAGGTTGCCCTATAATCCTATAGTGAAGGTTATAACATCTTTAACTAATTAACAAAAAATACAAACAACACAATGCAGAGCCATTTGCTCTCTTGATAAGATGTTGCAGGTAGGAATCTGTCTAATAATTAATTAGCAAAACGCTTGAAGTACAAAGGAAGAAACAAAAAAGAAACCACAACTTCAAGAGGATTGTCTGATTCAAGTTAGCAATACCTACATCAACGTGCCTTAAGGAACAGCAAGCAAGTTAAGGTTTATAATCTTCAGTTTACTTTGCCATAACTGTCTATTCTATGCTAACAGAAGCATATAGAAATATAACACAGCAGAATGACTGTTCCCATTGCCACAGTTTCCCAGTTTTTCTGCTGTATATGGTCTGCTATAGACAGAACATAAAACCTTACCCCAATCAGGAGGGGATGTGTTCACATGACATCAGGTCGAGGTGGGCTGCCTTGACTGCGCACCGCTATACCACACTGCTGAGTCACCACAGAGGAGTTGCCCATTTCTAAAATGAGTGGGAAGTGTCATGTCTTCTCCTGCACCATGTTCTCATAGCTAAAAAAAACCAAACAAAAAAACCCCAGTATTTGCTTAACTCCTGCAAGCATCCAGCTAGCTCCAACACTTAGGCTATTTATAAAAGTGTCAAATCAAGGAAATGAAAAGGAAATTATAAAACTGTTCTCCAAAGCACTTTTTAGTATGTCATTCCTTTTCAGATGATGCAATTGACCACAGTAACAAAATCACATTTCCAAATTATATACCATGTTACAGATTTTTATTGAATCACCCCTTGTCAGATTTGTAGGTAGAACAGTGACAAAATAGTGCATGTTTAGCAGTAGCAGTGTGCCTTAAAACATTGATAAAAGTGAAAGGCTAGCGTCAGAGAATGCAATGAAACATTTTATATCCTTTCTTTCACTTATTAATCTTGGGGATTTATCGAAGGCTTAAAAATCTTAACCTAGAAAAATAATAGGGAAGCAGTGGCTGGTACTTTTCCTAGTCAGAGATTAATGAAAGTCTGTACTTGGACTTTTTGTTTTAACTCTGCTCTTTCTTGAGAAACTGAGAAAAGCTTAGCCTTACTGGTTAGCCACACACCAAACAAAACCCCAAAATTAATTGTGATCCTACTTATCCTCAACATTAGAAAATAAAAATAGCCAAGTGGCCCAATAGTAGTGATAAATAGTAGTGTGATAAAACTAATCCCAAAAACTCAGATATGGAATTAGAATCTGAAACAAATCTTTCTGATTGTTATGAAGCTATTTTTACTGACCATGGATCAGGTCTTAATAATCCAGATACACTTAAAGATTATTGGGATTTTAGTTATCAAGAGAGAAACCAGGGCCCAGCTGGTTTTCTTATCAAAATGCACTTGTGACAAATGCTTTTGTTTCCTTTGTATCTGAAATGAAAATGGTATAGAGTTACCGAGCGTCATTTAACTAAGAGAGATTTTATTTATTTATGTATTTGGTTATAAGAGAATTCAGATTTACTGTTTTGCTCCTTCTCAGTTTTCACATGTGAAAAAACCCCAGATTTCTACATTCCCCAGCATGTAAAGAGAAACACTTTTCAGTGAGCTTGATGTCTTTATAAATACAGTATTGTTCTTGTCTCCTTCTCTATGTTATGTAAAGTATTTTTCTGAAGGAAAAAGAGCTTTTTTTTTTAACAAAATGGAAGAATACAACTTTCCTATCACACTTAACATGTTAGCTGTTGACAGTGAAACGTTAGCTACTGAAATAAGAATGGGAAAATTCAGGTTTGATGAGGACTCCACAGCCATCTTAATCCTATGTCCTTAAAAACAGTTTCAATGGGAGAAAGGGAAAGTTAGAACCCTTACTTCCCATGTAACGAATTCATGCAGAGGTATGTTATGCACCCTATGACTTTTTGGAATTAAAGACAGAAAAACACATTTCTTCTGCAGCTGTAGCAGAGAACCAAGCCTTTCTTTCTCCTCAAAGATATGGATGGACTACAATGGCATCAAGCAAAGTACAAAAATTCCAATTAACACCTTTTCAACTGGTATCTTTTTCTTCCCAATGACTGCATCAACAAATGAGGAGTAATTTAGGATGTTTTTGTTATATCTCATTACAAAGCAATTCTTCTTTAATTGGAATCACTGTTATATCACTCTGTTAAAATGAGGTTTCAGGAAAATCAAACAGCAAAATACATAATAAAATCCATAACAAAAACTAAGGCTTTGGTCTACACCCGTTTGTAATGTATGCTTAAAAATCTGTATTCCACTTCATAGAGTGAAACCTAAGAAAAGAGAGGATTCAGATGGAAAATCTTTCCATAGATTCCTGAACTGTAATTTTTAACTTCAGTTACTCAACAGCATTCCACCTGAAACAAGCTAGTCAGTGCACAAGGACAAGGAGAAAAATCCACAGCTCATCTTTCAATAAGTATTATAAGACCATTTATCAAGAACAGAATAACAAGTAATTAGATATCAGAAGGAATAAGAACAACTTTCTCAGGTCCAGATTCATGATCTTCCAGTATGAACACTCTCTCACTTTAAAAAAACCAAACTGTTCTCAAAACTGCTACAAAACCAAAAATCACAGTAAAAACTTGACTGTAAAGAAACCAAATCCAACACAGAGAAACGATCTTGTTATTCTGAATTTCCATTTAAAGTCAAAATGAAGTAGCCAATGGATCACAAAAATAATAAAAAACTCACATAATATGGCAGAACACCAAAAAAAATACAAAAAAGAAAAAATATTCAATATAAAAGACTAAACAACTGACAGCATTTAGTGATCAAAACTTTTAAGTCCACATTTACAATAGTACATCTAAAATCACATTACTTCTCTGAACTTACAAACCAAAATAACCTGTGTGAAACACCAATATGCTTAGATTCAATGAGAGGCAAATAATATGATTTCTCTTTTCAGTAATGAATAAATTAAACACTAAAGAACTAAAACTGATCACTTCCACAGCTTCCTCCTTGTGGAGGAAAGGCATAATGCCCCGCTGTCTCTGATTTCCTTAGAGTACACTGAACTGCAAAAATGCTACTCCCCACAGAAAAAATGGTCACAACCAAAAGTCCCACTTTCAAAATTCATTCTGCAACAGCAGAATTTAGAAATGCAAGGGATCCAAAATTGCCTTGAGATCATCCCTTCTCCTATCTTCTCATTAAGACTGCTGTTATTACACTCAGGCTTTGTGTAATGATATTACATTGCTATTACATGATTAGCTCACTTCAACTGTCCAAGACAGTAAGGTGGGCATTTTTTTCCAGTTCACCATGTTGAGAAACCTAACTGTTTTTCAGGTTATTTCCAAGTCTGTGCTCATTCACCTCTAAACTTCTCATGTCGACTCATGTCATGTTCTCATTTATTCTAAATTATTTTAAGTCAATTAAAAGACTCTCTTCTCAGACCCCTGCTTGAGATCAGACTAAATCTCACCTTGTCTGAGCCCTAGACAAATTGTTGTGCACTTAATGCCAGAGTTCTTTAGATTAAAATAAAATGTCATATAGCAATCCATCAATGTGGGATAGAAATTATTACACTCAATCTCAAAATCCATTCCCTGGCCTCGGTATTTCTTGGGTTCAGTAGAGTATTCCAATGTTTGATGTTGTACTGATGATACTCATTGGGTTTCCTTCACACAAAAATCTAGGAGTTATTCTACATCTGGATTACTTCATCCTCCAACCACGTGGAAGCAAATGATTTTTTTTGATACTGAAGACATACGTGATCTACTAGTCCTCTCTCTGCACTACCATTTACGTTTATGCTGTGAGCCATTTTTTTTCAGCATTGATCTGCACTGGATATCACTTGTGAGTTACAGCGGTATTGCAGACTCCACTTACTAAGTTAAAATCTTGTTAAGTTTCCTCCTTACACTTTACCTTATCATATATCCCATCTCCTGGATGCCAAAAAGCAGCCCCTGACAAATCTGTCTCAAAGGGAAAATTTTCTGTTTTCAGAAATAGGTGATAGATTCAGGCCCCCAGACTTCAAACACTCTCCAAACCGCATGGCAGAAAGGAAGGTGAAAAAGTATGAGGGCTCCCGTGAGGGTTTTTCCTGGTGAA
>NW_009207406.1:30278-31740 GCF_000690835.1 Fulmarus glacialis | reverse complement strand
GGACAACCTATTCATCTTTCTTAAGCAGCTGCTTCTACATTGTGCATTCCCATCCTACTTTATTTGGATATTATGAGCTAACAATCTCCTCTCAACCTGATGAAACAATACATTTTCTGAGAAGGAAAACTGCACCACAGAACTGAACTGATTAAGCTTTTCCATTAAAGAATACCAAAATACGTGAAGTAACATTAAAAACATTACTTTTACTGACTGTTTATACCCATTAAGAAGGCTGTACCAACAGCGCACAATTCCATTAATGTTGAGTTTTCCACATGAGGTACCTTATAAACTTATTCTGGTTTAGGAGATCTAGCAAGATTGCAGCCTTTGGCTTCAGATTTGTGCACTCCCTGGAGCTACATAAAATAATATTAGAGGGAATCCAATTTCAATCTGAGAAGGCTATGTGCAGTCATTGCTAAATACTGACGTTTTTGGTCATTTACACACAGACTAAATTAACCTGATAATACTTTGACATTACAACTTATGTTTTATAAATATGGCTTTGTGCTTATTGTGTTCTCACAGTAACTCGGAAACCAGCTTCTGTGCTGTGTAATACTTGATTCATTCTATTAAGGAACATTGAAATAAATTATTCTATTTTAGCTCTTTTATCATTCACAATTCTTTCCACAGTGATTAAAGATTATATGGAAATATAAATAATGATCAGTCATTCATTCCAGAAAAAAACAATCTTGTTTCTTAGGCAATCTAAGCTTAAGCTTAGTAACTACGTTTCACTGCTGATTAAAATAAGAACTACTTTGCAGTAATGGGCATTCTGTGAAATGAAACTACAGCTGAAGGAAAGACTTTTTTTTTCCTACTCACTTTTTGTACTTTCACAAGCCATCCCCTTTGCTTAAAGGTTGAAAATAATTAATTTCAGGTCTTTAATAATGATTAATATATTAAAGTGATAACATGAGATGAATCCCACTTACGCAATAATATATTACCCACTAATGGATTTGCCATCCTCATTCATCTAATTGAGGACCATGTTTTTGAGAGTTACTGACCCAAGATGCTTCAGAAAAGACACATCAAACTTCTCAGTAAGGAAATAGTAAATAACTTGCCCTTCTTCCTGTCTCATCCAAACTGTTCGGGATTATGCTTTAAGATATCTGTACAGGTGACAACAACTGCAAATTCTTGTGTCTTGTGGATCAAGGTGTCCAGACACAGGGCAGTCCAGACTGAGAGCTGTACTCTTCTTGTTGGCCTGACTCTGTTTCCAGGCAATTTCAACTCATCTTCCCAGATCATTTGACAGTTTGATAGTTCAATAGTTTAATAGTATTTTTCATTTAAAACCCCTAAATAAGAATTACTTTCCATTCATTTGCTGCCTTTATCTTGTTATGCTTTCCCCAGACTAAGAAAAAGAATTCCTCAGTTCTCCCAGTTTTACATGAAATCCAAATAATGCATTGAATGA
>NW_009207406.1:26989-30247 GCF_000690835.1 Fulmarus glacialis | reverse complement strand
CGCTCTTCCTCTTTCTTATGCCTCGGAAAGATCATGATCAGTTTAATTCCTGTGATGTAGCCAAAGGTGACAAGAAAGAGATCGTAACAAGGGCGTATCAGTTGTCAGTGCAGCTTTCTCTGAGGGGATCTACACCTTAACTTGTTCAAAGCAGAACAATCATAAATTCACTCCACTAGCTTTAACTGTCTGTTAAATTTTAGAAAGAGAGAGCACTGAAACAGAGCAAATGCTGAAACCAAGGCCATGACTTACTGAAGCATTTGATGATAGTGCAAGACTACTGTAAACAAAAACAATACAGAAATTAAATGAAACCGTGAAGCTGAAACTAGGAGTATTTGGTGACAAAACGGTATATAATTTTGCATTCTTAATTTCAAGACAATCCTAGGAAACCAGTAAGAAGAAGCAAGCTTTACTAATTTTCCTCTAATACACTGTGATTGAACCTCTGCCATCCTATTCTTCGGGGACAACCTCATCTTACTGGTCCAGAGAGAAAGATTACCACATTTCCTCAAGGTTTGTGGTCCTATATTGACAGAATTGGATTTCTGCTCTATTACCCAAACTCACTCTTTTTATGTTATTTCTTCCTCCTCCTTTGCCTTCTCTTTAAAGACAATCAGGTTTAGCCAGCAAAGAATGATTCCTTGCATTGTTGCTGTGAATCTGTCACTAAAGCAAGCTAAAAATCAATGCCTGAAGCACTCTGATGCTCCTGTGACTTTGCCAGATCTTTGGCAGTCTTGTAACAGTACCTCCTGTGCCTCTGTTTCAGTATCAGGCTATCAGCATGAGTCCAGATACAGAAGCTGTGTATCCTCCATGTTACTCCTTAGTCTTCCTACCCGTGTGCAAACACTTTGGTTTGTCCATTTTCAAGAAAGCAAGACTGGACTCAGACAACAAGAGCAGCAACATCAGCTCTAGCACATCAACTGTCTTAGCTCCACCACTTTTCCCCCAGCATGACAGTGAACACCATCTGCAATCAGGACTTTATTAAATTACTCCACTGGTATTACAACGGAAATATCACTTAAAGCTTTACATTATAGAGACTTTGGTTTTGTTTCTCTTTCCTCCTTCTGTAATGCTAACAAAAGGTGTGGTGGGGCGACGCCAGCTAACAGCCTAACACCCACCTAGCCTCTCTCTCACTTTCATCTCCTGCAGGAAGGGGGAGAAAACAGAAGGCAGGCGAGAAGATTCATGGAACGAGATAATGACAGTTTAATACAGAAAGTGTACACAAGCAAAGCAAAGCAGAGAAATTAATTTGCTGCTTCCCACTGGCAGGCAGATGTTTAGCCATTTCCTGAAAAGCACAGCCTCAGCACAGGTAATGGTTGCCAGGGAAGACAAACACCGTAACCACAAACATCTCCTTTTTCTCCTACTTTCGTGGATATTTTATTGCTGAGCACACCATCATAGGGTATGGAACATCCTTTCAGTCAATTTGGACCAGCTGTCCCAGCTATGTCCCCTTACAACCTTTTGCTCACTCCCAGTCTACTCTCTGGAGGTGGCGAGGGGAGAGAGAATGCCTTGACACTGTGCAAGCAGTGTTCAATAGCCAAAGCATTGGTGTGTTATCACACTATTTTAGCCACAGATACAAAGCACAGCACCATATGGGCTGCTATGAAAAAAGTTAACTGCATCCCAATCAGACCTAGTAGGAAAGGTTAATGATTTTTTAGAAGTCTGTTATCTTGCTATGGGAATTAAAAGGTAGAGACTAAAAACTCTGAATCTTCCATAAAACCTTAGTGTTCTCCAGTGACAGAATAATGCAAACACCTTTGATTCTCTGATCCTTCTTATTCTTTCAAAATAAACCCCACTACTTTCACACTTCAGACCTCTTGCGCATAGGGCTTTCCCTATTATAGGAAGCAGGAAGAAAGCAGCCAGTGGGACTTTTAGTCTATCACCTATTTATAAAGAAGTCACAGGCATCCTTGCAGATACCAGCAACAGCTTCCCCAGCAAATCCCCAAGATAGCAGTAAAACTAATCACCTTCCCAACCACTTGAAAAAAGTAAACAGGAGAGCAAGTGTGACAGCATGTTTTCTTACCTTAAATGTCTTGCCATAGATGTTTGGTAAGGTAATGCTAATAATTCCTTCCAAGAAAACTTCAAACTTTAGGAAGTAGATTGGTTTAACTATTTAACAAGAAGTTGCATGTTAAATTCAAGCAGGGAAATTTCCAGGACAAAACGAGGAAGACCACCTCTCTACTCATAAAAGCTGTTTACTATCCTGTTATATTCATTGGCACAATTCTTTATTCTGCTGCTGTGCTCTTCTACTGTGTTCTGCTTCTACCTGAAAAAGCTGACATATGACAGAGAATCAAGATGCTGGAAAATCATTCTGCAGTCTGAATTCTATAGCAGCCTTATAAGTGTCTGTCACCTATCATAATCTTGATATCCATTAGTTTTTCTCTATTCTTTTTTCCCCTCTCTTTTTCTCCTGGGACTCAGGTAAGGAAAGGGATGGATCTCTATCAATAGGAGTGAAAGTTCCTTCAAAAAGAACTTTTTGTAGCTTTTAACAACACTTTTAAGAGTTAGAAATAGGGCTGATTAAAAAAAAAAAAAAAGCAAAACAACTACATAGCTAACCTCTGACATAATCCAACTCCACTGGTTTATGATGCAATTTTCATATGTATCCTCGGACTCTGCTAAGAGAATAGGAATCACTTCTGTTCTTAAACAGGACCACATTTAATTTCACCTGCAATAAGTGAAGTCTAAAAATCTTTGAAACAACAAAGTAACAAACCCATTATAGGTTTTCTATTTCATTAGTTTGAATATACAGTATTTGTACATTTCTCTATTTATCCTGAACTTATCTGCAAGCATACACTTTTTTTGCTAAACACCAACAACATCTGCCTGTTTTTCCACACCTTTTTCTCTATTTCTGCAATCAAATGAATAGTCCATAACTCAGGATAGAACTGATGATGAAGAAAGCTTCCAGGAAAACCTCCACAAAAAGCATAGCATTACAGTTGGGCTAATATAGATGCCTTAAAACATGGCTTCCAAGCCTGTCCTTAGCCATTCACAGGTCACACTCTGCCGTCAAGTTCAAGATTGTTCATTATTTGATTGCTCAGTGTTACCTGCCATCACGCCACTTTCTGTAGTACTGTTCTCGTAACGTGACAGAAGCTCCACACTGCACCGTTTTGTGTCTGTTTCACTTGGTTGACTTGGGATCCG
>NW_009207406.1:14968-26977 GCF_000690835.1 Fulmarus glacialis | reverse complement strand
CCTGCTGCTGTTCTTTGGTAGCATGTTTTGGCTGTATCCCATAGCCAACTGCCTTTGGAACAAAAAGAACATCCCAACGGGAAGAGCTTCAGTAAGGCTACCAAGCCCATACTGCATCTGAAATGAGATGCATTTTGGAGAGATGTGCAAAGCTGAGGAAAGAAGCTTTTCTTCCGTCTCTCTGTTTCTAGCACTCTCGGTCCTCAGCCACCTTTCTGCCAGTCTCCTGCTTATGCTCACCTTCAGGGCAGTTCTCAGTCTCCCTGGCGGCAGCGGTTTTCTGCCGTGAGTGAAACCTCATATCCCAAATATTAATGGTCAATCAATTAGCCGCCGCTGGGAGCTGGCTCTTCAGTTCCTCACTTGCTGTCATGGATTGAAGCACACTTCACAATGTACACATTGGATTGAAATTAACTCCATTATAAGCATACAAATCTGTAATTCCCCAGAAAATTTCTGTAGTCTTAACTAAAAGCTGATATATTGTTACATTTCTCAATGAAAGTTGCATATTTTTATTATCAGTTCACTTTATATTTGAAGAATAAAATAACCCTTAGATATTTTCCATTTGCATCAGTTAACTGCTAATAAATGATCAACTACTGTAATATTTTTCTCTGATATTTCAATCTCTAAAAGTACTAGATTGTTATTATCTTAAAACTGCAGGACTGAGCCATGTATCTCCTTACCATTTGCTGAGTGAAGGTTCATCATTTGCAGTCTTGTCAGTATCTTTATCTTCCTCTCTTCCTGCACTCACTTGGGCTTACATGAAGATACTTTTGTTATTTATATATTAAATGTTTTCTTATGCTTTCAACACTACAAAAATACTCAAGTCATGTAAAACATCTGACCTTTAGAGCTGAGACAATAAGAACATGCTACAGTATATTATGAAAATATTGTTGTTACAAAGTATTCAATAAATTGCAACTGCCAGAGTAAGGAAGCAATTTCTTTTATTTGAAAAGTGATTTAGATTTATTTATGCAGTTTCTCTTACTTTAAATCAGATCGTTTTCCAATTAATTGTGCAACTAAATGTTTTTAGCCATAAATGCTTTTAGTTACAGCAGTTTCATTCAGAACACCAGCTAATATAGTTTCAGTAAATGTGCCTGTACATCCATATTTCTCTCTGCATGAAATTCTCTTGCTCTTTAGAAATCATCTCCATTTCAACCCTGCTCCTACCCATCCACTCACCTGCTATCTCATTGCAAGCACACTTTGTGCCAAAGTGCCTCACAAATGTATAAAGAGGGAGCTGCATCTAGAGGATTTTTCTCCTCATTCATATCTCCATGTGACAGCAGAGTACAACTACTCTAACTTTTTAGTATTATTTGGGGAGCGGGACACACCAAGGCAGGTACCTCTGTAGAGCTGGAAAGTGTTTCCTCCTACTTTGCCTCTGCCCCCATTAACACATACATATACGAACACTGGTCATCGGCACTGGTGGGATTGCAAGTCAAAGGGGATTAATTGTAGGTAACTTTCGCTAGCACCGTTCCTAATTTCTTCCTTCAGGCTGAATTCATGAGCTCCCAGAAGAGCACCACACGGCAGAGCACAGCTCCTGACCTAAGCAATATCCACGAGGAAGCTCTTTGCAAGAGCTTCAAGTTGACTTCAAATTTACAGTTTGACTTAGTAAATCATTGACTTCAAATGGAAATTAGATAGACTATTGTCTTTTATTCTCCCACAGCAGTATGCAAGCAGTATACTAACATGCAGAATACAATGGACACTGAAGTTCTCTGGCCCCATTTAGGTAGATTGGGTATTGGTTTAAGTTTAGAGTCTGGCTTGCAGCTGAATAATGGGGGAGCAAATACTGCAAGTTTTCCATCCTGTACAATGAGAAGTTTTGGGTGTAAAAGCTGCTCAAATAGAACAAAAAGATATACTTATTATAATCAAGAATCTATGTTATTTTTCTACCCTCCTCTTGCAACTTCTTGCCTTAGATTTCACAGAAAGATTACGTTTTAGACTAATATTAGACAGAATACAAATATTTCCACATTAACAGGGAAAGAATTTTTAGTGATGGTGGTTATTATAGAAACTTGGGAAACCTTAGCTATAGCTAATCAAAGCCATTTCCCAGGACAGCACAGCAATATGACCAGCATCACTTACATGAATTAAAGATTTGTATTACAGGATTTCGAAGATATTATTCCTATTGTATGATGGTGTGCATGAAGGGATTAAGACTTATTGCAAAATTCCAAGCAATAAGCTCTATTAAATCACATAATATAGAGGTCTAGTTAATTTGGAATTTTAGAGCATTTTAAAACATTTTAGTGCTAGAATTTGCACTGTCAATCAGGCAGCATAGCTATCATTTTTACTACTTCAATATTTTCAGGTTTGATATACTCTGAATTATCTCTTGGAGTCAGATAACAGCGACAAAATTTAACCCTTAGACAAAAAGGCTTTACTGGAAAAAGACTTGGATATCCATTCATTTGAGCATAACAAACTTCTTGGGGAAAAAAAAACAGCCAGACTTTCAAGACTTCTTGAGTTCATGTGGCTCAAGTATTCATGAGGCTCTGTTGCCACACACAAATTCAATATAGAAATTAAAAGTCTTAAGAGGGAGAGGGATAATGAATTCTTTTTGCTAGAAAAAAAGTCTTACATTCTCCTACAGAAGAGTTAGAGTTCAGTTTCTTCCCACTGTCCACAACTTCATTTCAGGAAGCCTGTAATGATTTAAAGGCTGCCAGGTTGGAGCTAACCAATCTTACTATTTCCTTCTGCAGGAAAAAAAAGCCAAAACAGTAAAAATCCCATAGGATAAGTATAGCCAGTTTACCATTAGGACCTGATGGTTTCTCAGACTTTTCCAGGATACTGGATATGTTTCTTTCCTAAAGAAAAGCAGCCATAGAATTAAAAAAAACCCACACCCACAAAACAAACCAAAACCAAACCCTAAATGAAGGAAAACTTGAAAACTGAAACAATATTCTAAATCTCATCATCAGTCCTATTTGATCTTCAATTACTTCTTTACAATTAAAAATCCCCTACAACTCAGAAACATTCTCAACCAGCTTGTTGAGGAGGACTGCAAAGTTTGACTAGTATAAAAACCTTTAGCATAGGTATTATTAGGCTTCATTGTGCCTTGAATAAGTTTCCCAAATTTTGTAACAACAGAAACTCACTTGATATTAATCTTTGCAAACAAACCACACAAAGAAGAAAGTACTCTTCATTTTGGCCAAAAAAGGCTCTTGATATTGGCTTACCTAAACTTGTTTTAACTTCTTTGACGTTAAAAGATTCCAGACACATACAAATATAACAGATGCATAAATTTAATCCAATAAAGCAAACCATTGTTTGAGTCGTTTCATATAACTTGTGACGCACTTCAATTATCATATATGCTAAAATTGATTGAAATCCTGACTGTACTTGCCTTCAGAGAGACAGAGAAATCCTAGTTCTTTCAATGCAGAAAAACAAACGTTGGGTGTTTTTTTTCCTAGTAAGTACAGGTTTCATATTAGCAGTGAATTTCTAATCAACATAATACGATATAATCTCATTTCTTACTCTGAAGCAGAAAAATATGCAATCTCTAGCAACTTCTGAGGGCAAGTACAATTCATAATGAAAATTAATTTCATATTTCTATTTCCTATCTCCTACAAATAACAAATACTTGTAACACAAGGACAGACATTTTTAATATATTCTGTTATCAGATTAGAAACACAAGCAAAATGGATGGAACAAAATCCATCGGGATAAAGGACACAATGCATAATGTTACACTCCTATTAGCATAACAAAAATGTGTAAATTATGTTGGTGCTGAGAAAACTGGGAATACTCCTTAAACACAATCCAGATGGAAGGTATTTGAGAATGTTATGAAACCTAATCTTCACATTCCGTTACTAAAACAAGAAATCACTTATTAGTAACAGTTGCTCTAAATCAAAACTCATTGGAGAACATTGTAAGAAGGAAAGTAAGGTGTATCTTTAGGAATTGTCTACCTTAAAAATACATGTTATAATTTAGTTCTATTTTCTAAGTATGAAATTAGAGCTCTGAGATTCCTTCAGTAGTACCATTTGCCACTAGAAACAGGCAAATGAAAAAAATTACCCTGTTTTAAAATAACATGATGAATAGGATGGAACAAACGTATTTTATTACACAAATAATATTGGACTTCCTAATAATATAACTGATGAACATTGTAACCGTTTGGCAACTGTTTTGGAAGGCAAATATAGCAAACCTTCATAACATAGCCATGAAGTTACACTCGTTACATTTATGTAAGACTACAACTTCGTACCCTATATTAAAATTCAATTTCCTAGTGAAGTATCATCTTACTATTGCAATTTGATGAGATTTTTTTTTTCCATCAGATTCCATTAGCATGTGGAAGATGCATTTGTTTCCAAGGTACAACTGAAGTTAATCCACGTAAAACAGGAGACAATCTAAAGTAAACCTGAAATTAATATGGAATTCTGGTCTTGAAAATATTTTTTTGAACTTTCAAAGCTTCTTATGGGAAGCAGTCAGCTCATCTAATTTCTGCTAACTAAATTCTTAAGCACCTTCTTTCCATCACTAGGCTCTCTTCTTAGTCAGAGAAGAGAGACATGAGCACTTCACAGAAACAATTTTTCTCACCCTAAAATAAACATGTAAGAAGTTAGAGCACTGTCTAGGGAAGAATCTCTCTTGAGGTATTATCTAGATAAAGTACATCATCAATTACTTAGACTAGATTCGTAATTTCAAGGCAGCTAAGTTACTGAAGACTAAATTCACACTGACTCGTAATGAGTACATTATCTAATCAATAAGTTTAAAATATAAAAATCTTTTGTGTTTCAGTTACTTTACTCCTTTTATTCTGAATGGGAAGAGATCAGACAGAGAGGGAAAACGTTTATCCCAAGGCTGTATTTATGAAACAAATGCATCCCCCATCAGTTGTAACTAACAACTAAAAGATCTGAACATTCAGTAAAACTTATGTGGACTGGTGATGCATGGAATTATGGATTTTAAGCTTTGTTTCCTACGTAAATGAGAAAAATATAATCACAATCTGAGTTTTTTTTGTGCATGTGTCTATCTGTCTCTTTGCCTGTCTCTTAACTCTCAAAAAACCTTTTAAAAGTAGTGTCCAAACGCAATTAAACAAAACATCAGTGAGACTGAGGTTTCAGAGACAATCAGTTCCCACATGTTTTGTGAAAAGAAGTGGACAAATAGAGGTTCTGCATTAATTCCTTCCAAAGGCTGTTAGCATGAATTCAGCTTTTTGTGGATGTCAGAAACTCTGAGCTAACCTTAAAGTTCTTTGGAGATCATAGACTAACTTAATCCCTCATCAGAAATTTACCTCTCTCTGGTCTCATCTATGTAATCTTATCTCCAGTCAGTAGGGACGGGCTTTCACAGCTCTCCCTAAAGGCTGAAGATGACTGACTTGTTAGCAATGATGACAACACTGAATGTTTCAACAAAAATACTGAGATCAGATGCTTATTCGCCAATTTTTCTTTCACTTTATATTCAAAGCTGAAATGTAATTTAGGGTAGTTTCAGTTTACATTTGCAATGTTCAGATTGTAGTGGCAAACTTTAAAAGTAATGTTGATGCCTTAAAAAATGCAGAGGAACTAGTGAGACCAGCTCCAGAGGATCACTTGCCTTTACAAATACAGTACCCTTCATTGCCTTCCATTCATACGTTAAAAATCCTGTTTCCAAATACACATTGACAATTCAAATCCTTTCATCACAAAAGAATCAAAATCTGGACAAAGCTTAATTTTTCTGTATTTGAAATAAAAGCATATTGAATAAGACACAACTGCCATGCTGCTTAGGGTAGATAAGATACAAAGAACCAAAGGAACCAAAAGAAAAATATTGGGAGAGACAAACCGATACATAATTTGAGATCTGTGCCTCATTTTTTTTCCAAAGAAAGTACTTTATAGGAAATGAAACAAATTGTATAGAAAAAGGTTTTTAACCCCTAAAAACTGCATTTCACTGACATCTGCATTATAATTGCATAGAAGTAAAGATTCAAGCAAATGGTTAATGATTTAATTTAAAAACTCTTCACTATGAAATTAACAAATATAATTTAATTGCAATTTCTTGCATGATTAATAGGCTAGATTTTCATTCTTAATTCCATCACGCAGTCTGTTAAATATGGCCTTTTTGTTAAATTATTTTAATTTCCTGAGAGATCAAGCTGCTATTGCATGCAGATTTTGTTATCTAACACCTCATATTATTATTTCTAATTTTCATATCTATTTGATTAATGGTTTACTTTGATCAATCTTATACACTAGGAAGACACAAGCTGATCGTCTTTATGCCCTCAAGTAGAACTGCTTGGACTGAGGGAGCATGATGATGTGATTCAGAATACAGAAGTGTGCTGATGTAAAGTTAAGTGTATTATAAAATCTTAACTACTACTGAAAGCTATTCTGCTTTTAATAGTGAAATAAAAGCCACAGACGATAATCAACCCTAGGCACATATATCTGCTAGGTGTATTGCAAAGTGAGAAATTATTTTGGGGATTTAATGATTAGCTTTACTTCCATGGATATTTATGTTTAAAGGTGTTATGGTTATGGAGTCATATGCATTGCCTTGCAGTCTTTTCTTCAAGATTCATTCTTACACATGCAAAAATTACTAGGTGGTGAAGCCACCACTCTACATAAGTCTTGCTCCAGGGAAAGGAATTTTTTGCAGCCCAACAAGATGTGGAAATCAGCCATGAAAATAAGCAAATCCCTAAGATCTTGAAGGTTTCTCAGAAGTCACAAAGAATAGACACATTGACGGGACTGCTGTTATTGGTGTCATGTTCATAAGCGTGAACCCAAGCTAACGCAGGGAGCACATCATGCTGGGCACTCCAGTTCTGCAGTTCAGTCTAAATTCATGGGACGAGCAGTACCGACATCGGTGCTATTCAGAGGGGTGAGGCTGGGAATGCACAGAGATCCTCTTTGCAGCCACTTCTAATAAGAAACAGTGGCATAGAACTAGCAGCATTCAAATGGATTCTCTTTGGACATTCCTTAGCAAGAGGAAGAACTTGTAAACATGTGTAATAGCACTGAGTCATAGCCTGTTACCATGCAAGCATCTACATGCATGCCTCGGATACTTCAGAAAATTCTGTACTTAATCACCTCAATTTGCTATCACAGAGTGTACAAAGTGTTTCCCCCAAAATGACACACGCTGTGCTCCGCCTTCTCAAAGAATTCTCAATGTTTGGGAATGAGAGATGCAGAGTGACAGCTGATCAGGAAATTTTATTTGAGTTTTCCAGATGGATAGACATGAGAGCTATACCTTTCACTACAGGAGAAGTCTCTGCCACCGTAGAAGCCGCTGGCGTAAAAGAGTTGGAAGTTGGTATAGAGGAACAAAATGCATGTACCTAGAAAAGAGATAGGAAATTTGCACTTTCAATGGAGCCGCACTGTTCACTTTTTCCTCCTTTTTTACTGGTTGTTCAGCTAATGCCCAACAATTATCTATGAAAGGAAGACTGCTTAAAAGATCTTCACAGATGTTAATTTTTATTCATCTAAATATATTATATGAGTGAATATTTGCCTTTTCTAGGTTCATTTTAAAGTATATACATTCTTATTTGTATTTTAAATGCAGTTATATGCATATGGCCTTTCCCGTTTTACTGTAGTGTATTTTAATTAAAATTAGTTTATTGTTTAACAGAAACCTTTTCAGCTCTATGAAAAATTTAGAAAACCATTTGCTTACTGAGAAGATTTTAAATATTTGTCTTTCTTTCTACAATATCCTTCAATATCTTATCATTAAATGATTACTTAAGTGATTTAAGACTCTGAAAAAGCATCTTCTAGCGAAATGTCAAATAATATGAACAGAGACTGGTAACAAACACTGCTAATCCAGCCTCACACACTTCAATATAGTGGATACAGTCTAAACAATTCTCTTTTAATTTCACCTTTCATTTACTCAAGCCTTTTTCCCATAAACTTACACAATTTCTAACTTTTATTATTGCCAGACACATACAAGCAGCTGCTCCAGATCATCTGGGTTGAGACAATTGCAAAATTTCGTATAAATGTTGTAATAATAAGCTCAATGTTAAACTGTATGAGCTTGAACCTCATTCTATTAGCAATTTTCTACATGCATGCTGTGTACATATTCCTGAAAAACAGCTGAGAATTAAACTTCATAGGCAGAGAGATAAACGGTAGGTGTGCTGAACTGTAAACTTCTAGAATGGTTAACTATGACAAGCGTGGCTAGTAACTGAATTTCTACTCTCTCTGCAAAATCTGATTTCGAATTATAAGACACTCGATACTGTATGTTTATATTGTGCATTTACTGAATTATAAAAGCCTCACAAAACAAGATGCCCTTAAGGCAGAAACTGGTAGTGTAGGATCATGACAGTCCCTCAATATTACTTCAGTATTTGATGCCAGTATGCTCAAGATACACAAGCAGTGTGGGACCAATACATATTTTGTGAGCTAAATAAGGCTTCCACTTTTTATACAAAAAGCAAAAGAAAGGTAAAGACAGTCAGTATTATGCCAGACATTTGATAACCACACTCTACTCTGTGCTGCGGGCTCTCAACATAGATAAAAATAAATGTGCCAGAGAGATGCTTTGACGTCTGTGGTCCCTTCAGCTAGGCTGAAGGGTTTCACAAAGTATTCACAGAAAATAACTCATTCCAGTAATTCAATTTAATTGACTGAATGAATCAACAGTTTTGTTATTTCTGTAAAAAGCTGGTCATGTTTTCAAGATCGGAACAAAATGACAGTTAGTCAAATCAGTTTCATTCTACATTTCCTGCAGAATAGCTCTCCTCAACTATGGATTAGTAAAACCGGAGTAATTTACAGACATTTCCATGTTCCAGACGCACCACTTTTTTCTGGTCACCATTTTCTGAGAGCCTAGTCCAGGACAAGTACCTGTCAGCATAGCTTATGATGGAGAGAGAAAGGCATGCAATAGAAGAAAACAATTCTACACATTTGCAGTGAATACTAAAGATGCATGCTTCATTGCACAGATAACATATATATACACACACATTTTTACTTTCATGTTTTGCTTCATGCAATTGTGAATTACGGTCTTTTGCAAAGAGAATTAGAAGGTTACGAATGCATAGAATGATAAGTCCTTTAGAACAGGATTTGTAAAATTATTGTTCACAATATGCAATAGGAATTCCTTTTTTTCTGTTGAAAGACAGAAAAAAGTTAAATAAAGGTATCCAGGGGTTTAGAAACGTTTACTGTGTCAGACAATTCAATAGAAAAGGGCTCTAATGTATTATTACTTTTTTCTCCATTGGGGAGGCTACATATGTATCATATTTTTTCCTTGCTAGTATTTTTCATACAAAAGGCAATAATATAGGTTTTGAAATTTTGTAGGTATTAAGATAAGGAATCTAATTCTAAATGTAACTCCAAGATTTCTTGAAGCTCAGATATGCACCGCATTGGGGGAATTACACATTTATTAGTTTCAGTTCACCCTCTTTTCTGCACTGAAATTTTCTGCTTGGTTCTTTTCTGTGACTTGATCAAGCAGGCCTGATTTTTCTTTCTATTTTTTTGTTTTTAATAGAAAAGCTATTTTGGACTACAACGCTTCATGACAATTAACAGCCTAAAGCGCATGCCAGGAAAAGCTTACGAAGTCTGGTAGTAAGTCTTGACAATGCAAAATCTTGCCTGCTTTTGACATTGGATGTGTGTGTTGTGGTGTCAGAATAAAACAACCAGACAGCAATCGGCAGTCTTACAAGTGAAGCTCCTCAAAAGCTTGCCATCATGGGCCTGTGATTACAGACTCCAGTGTGCAGTTTTACATTAGAAAGAACGTGGGATATTGTCTTAAAACGTACTGAAATGGTCTGAGTCAGATCAAAGTTAAAAAGAAGTACCAGAAGCAATGCAGCACTGTAGGATACAGTAGCATATCTCCTGCACAACACTTTCTACATATTCCCTAACCTAAAGCCCTATGCACACCAGCTGCTGCAAGCAGTGGTTACATTTGTAGAAAAAAATGGTGTGACAGAATAGGATATACCTGTGCACAACATCACTCTTTCTTCCCTGTGAGTGCAAAACTGTCCCGCAGGCCAAGCTGCAGTCAGATTTTCTAGGACAGGCAATGGTCAAATGTGGGGAACGTACAAGACTCCTTGCTGAATGTCTGCAACTGAGAAGCTATCAAGACCAGTTTAAATCACTGTTTTTAATTATCCCTCAACTAATGACTAGTTCCATGGAACCTGAGTATTTTACAGAGGTCTTACCTTCTTAAAGCAACTAAATAATACAGACAATATACCTGACAGAGACAGAAAAGCCAAACAAGAGCTTGAATCTTCAATCACTCACATAAACGCACATTTTAAACGCAGGATCTGAAAGTGATAGAGCCTGGATTAATAAGAGAAATGGGATCACTGGAAACAACGTTTCCTCAGGACTTGTGCCTTCAAAGATCTCTCACATACATGAAGAAGAATTTCTACTCGTTTTAAATTTCTGTCCAGATAAGTGAACTAAAGACCTGAAGTTTCTAGTTCCTCGCAGTCCCAAGGTAGCGTCTGTGCACATGAACAAGAAGCATTCAGAAGATCCCAGACTCTGAAATCTTTCAAGAACCATGCTCCAACAGTGGCATGTTTGCACCCTAGAGTATATTGCCTTTGGAGTTTCAGAAATCGGACCAGAAACAGCCAGGGACACAAAGACTGGGTCCATTTTAAGTGGACTGATCAATCACAGTGCTGTGCGGGAAAGGACCAACTTAAGAGCTGGTTATAGAGAGAAAAACCTCCATTAGACCTTTGAGGTGAACATGACCTTCCCGCCTTTATTTGCCTCTTCTCAGTGTCTTCCTTTCCTGAGATCACTGGAAACTTGCAGCATCTGATTTACTCTGTTGCTTAACAGATGGGCTCTGCTGGCAACTTTCATGGTCTGAGTGCCATTCTTGGCTGTTGTGCCAAAAAATGGCAATTCTCTTCTCACCTTGTATAGTGTTTTTAATTTGTCTTCCAGGTTTCTCTATTGCTGCTATTACATAAATAAAATTTACCCAAAAAGTTGTATTAAAAATATTTGGATAATTTAAAATTACAAATAGCTGTTAAACATAAATATATAAGGAAAAAAAAGACTTATTTTGATCCTTTGTATTTGATCATTTGGAAGTTGGAAGAAGGAGGAAACATGATTGAAACATTTTGTGATTATACTTAAAATGAACAGGATTTTTTTCTTCCTGTGGCTGTATTTTAGTAAGGATGAGCCAAGCTTAGTTAGCCACCGCTAGAGAGTGTGCAGTGTGTGCACAGCCCTCGTTTTCTGCTTTCAGACGGGTGGAGATAGTTAACGACCAGGTGTGGGGCACATGCCTCAGGTTTACATAGAGGCCAGAAATTAGGCATGTGCCTGCACCTGATTTTCCTAACTGATTTGCTCCACATCTCTTGTGGGATTTTTGGATTATTGTTCCAAGGTACTTAACCATATTCAGCGACTGTACTGGCGCAGTGGGTGCCTAATGTAGACAGTGCAACTTCAAGGCATTGCAACAATCGAGTTGGGGGAATTAATTAAGATGCTTCAGATTGTGCCCTGCGTCTGCAAACTGTCAGATTCAACTGATTGTTTAATACAGTTGCTCTTCGTTAAGTTAATAAAATACATTTTGCAATCAAATAACATATCCAGTACACTACAGCATGGAAGAGACTTTAGTTCTTCTTCAGACTAGTCTAAGACTAGACTCTAATCTTAGATTTGTAAACAAATGTTGTGGTTTAACCCGGCAGGCAGCCAAACACCATGCAGCCGCTTGCTAACTCCGCCCCCC
>NW_009207406.1:9923-14700 GCF_000690835.1 Fulmarus glacialis | reverse complement strand
TGCCGTGCTGTTCTCCCCGCCAGCCTCTTCCAGAGTGTGGAAGCTGAATGTCCTTGACTAGCCCTGCTGGCCAGGGTACTTAGCAACACCTAAAAACATCAGCGTGTTATCAACATTCTTCTCATACTAAATCCAAAACGCAGCACTAGGAAGAAATTTAACTCTATCCCAGCTGAAACCAGGACAATGAATGAAAGAAAATCTCATCCATTATTAGAAGTATTCTTATTATATCCTGATAGGGTTGTCACATCCTTTTAGAGACAAGCTATTACCGTGTCCATGTTTTAGTAGGATTTATACAATTGGCAAAAATATATATTTAGTCTTAGATTTACATATTACAATATTTTCCAGCATTTTGCTGTTGCTTACCTAGTTTCTTTATTTAGCTAATTTCCTGCTTTTTTTTTCTCATCTCCCCAGTTCAAGTTGCAGGGAGATCAAGAGAGAATCAAATCCATCCACTTTACATGTCTTGAGGCCAAACACGCCTGAATGGGATGCAAAATAGGTTGAAGGTTTGTGGCTTGTTGCTCATGACTTGTTTTTTTCCCTCTTCAGATGCCTGTGATGCATTTCATTTAAAGTTACTAAAATGAATTTTAAAGGACGCATCTTACAGACGTTAAGCACGCTGCTTCATTTTGACTAAATTGTCTTAGGACCCCATAAATGCAAAAAGCCATTGAAAGTACAAGACTGCTTCTCTAAATGAAAGGTCACATAAATGTACAAAACCTCTCATTTTCAAAAATAAAAGATAATAATAAATAGACCAACCTGTGTTCATGGGAGGTTATTACAAAGAAGTAAAGCCTTTTTTTGACTCGGCCTTCAGTTACAAATAACCTGCTATGGCACGCACAAGAAGATTAACAGATGGATGGGTTACAGCTAGATCTTAATAAAACCAGACATCATCTGTGTCACAGCCTTCAGGGAAAAAAGTGCTTGTTGCCATTGTCTTTGGATCTTCTGTTACAATTAAATGTTTCTTTAGCATATGTGAAAAAACAAACCATGAGTATTACTCGATGTTTGGGGTGTTTTGCTTGTTTTTCACTTGAAAATTAAATGATCAGGCTTCCTATTCATTTAACTCAACTTTGATGTGTATTTTGTTTTGGACAATACACATACAAAAACTCTAAAAGGAAACAAGGTGAACTGAATAAAAGAGAAAAAAAAACATCCACTCAGAGCGGTCACATTAACAGTGGTGAGCAGTGCAGCTTTGAGTTTGCTTCCTTTTTTGACGACTCTGCCTGGCTCTCTGCAAGGAACAAGTGTACCGTCACTCAGAATAATGAAACACTCAATCTCTTCTTCAACCTAAATCAGATCAGCTTAATTTCACAGGGAAGGCAAGAATTATTAAACACTTTAGACAACTATGCAAATGTCTTTTGTTTTACACTCAAAAAGGCAAGATATTTTCAGCTAGACTGTACACAGAAATTAACAAGATCAGACTTCAAAAAGGAATTAATATGAAGGACTTCTGTTCATTTCCACTTTCCTGAAATATGTAGTTTTTTGAAAAACATCAGATTTTTTTAAAGGCTATGAACAGACTTACTTTTAAAACACAACAGATTTTTTGAAAGGCTATGAACAGACTTACAAAATACAGAAAACCATAGTAAACATAGTAAGAATTATGATTTTCAGTTAATCTTTAGCAGTAATTTTCCTCTGCATTGAAAGAGATCTATCTGTAACTTTACAAAAATGGATCAAATGAGGTGAGAAAAAGAGTAAGATTAAATAAAAACTTGTGTGTGAACGATTGAAGTAATGAAAATTTAGAAAGGATATAGTCACCACAATACATGAAAGTGTGAAGACTTTCTAGAATCTTTGTCTAGAAAAAAAAAAAAGAATTATTTTTAAGTAGTGAAATGTAACTTAGGCTATTATGTGACATTGAATTCTGACCCAATGTTTCCTTGTACCTATTCCTTTTTGACTAGACAGTTCAAGGGTGTTTTTCTGCTGCTAGATGAACTGGTTAGGAAAAACACCATAATGTTATGTACACATTTTACAACCTACATTTCTCCTTTCATTTTGGCATGGCTGCTTCACAGAACATGCTTGTGAACAGCAGAATGGGATGAGATGACAAAATAGCTTACAAGACGATTACATGCTAGGAGAGGAGAAGGAATGGGTATCTTACATCTATTTGTGGTTTATGCTGCTGCCAATCACTGCAGCATCTCAGCATGACCTCTGACTTCTTTTAATACAAATTCTCTGCCTTGAAAGTGCTATATAAATTGGAATTAAAAGGAAGTTTTCCTTCATAGTGAACATAAATGTAAAAAAACATCTGCAAAATAAGCAGATGAAACACATAATGAAGTCTTTTCGGACTTCAGTCAGAAATAGGCCTTATTCTTCAATGCCGCTATTCCTTTTCATAATTCAGTTTCTCGGTTTTCTTCAGTGCTTTTCTAAATAGAATTTTAAATGCATAGACTATTGATTCAATTGATTCTATTGGCTATTTCATGTCAACCCGTATTTAGATGATATGAGGCGGGTATGTCAGAGTTAATTTCATTTTCAGCACACTTTGTGGCTAAGCAGTAGCAAGGGAAAAGAACCGACATCACTATAAAAAAATCTTTCTAATTTTGGGCTTCATTTTCTTCCCTTGAAGCATGAGATTTATTCTTTTGTAATATATTTTCCACCTTCATGAGTTTTCCTCTCTGTCTTCCTTTTGTCCATTGGTACTTAAAGATGTTTAATGTTTTTAGCATATTTCTGATGTGATTTCACGGATACCATTGTTATTTCTGAAAAATATGGAAATCAGTGAATCAAACAATGAAATTGTATGTTTGTATTTTTGTATTTAGGTTATGCTTTTACCTAATACCCATTTAAATCTTATATAACTCAACACAGGAATCATATAGAATTCCACAAAACAAGATGACTCATTTTTCTTTTCAATACACCAAGGCTTCTTTATACAAGCAACGATTTTCCTCCTTACTCCTCACCCTCTTTTTCTCACCCTCCTCAAACACACATTAAGCCGTGAAACGAACATTCAAGATACACAGAAAGTAAGAATGCTAGGCAGCACTAAGACTGCAGATTGGTCATGGGATTGCATACGACTTAAAACAAGTGGAATTTCTATTTTATCATTTTACAAGAAGAAAAAGCCTCTATAAAAACTGAAGAAAATACTGATGTTGAGTTTGCTAGACTGTTAAAAAGATGTGTCAAAAGTTTGCAGGAGGAGCACAGACTATCTCCCATTGCTATCAGACAAATGCAAATTTGAATGAATGAGGCAGACAGCTGTACAAAGAAGAGTTGATGGTGTTCTGGTAAGTGCTGCGTAATCGGATATATTTCAAAAATGGCTACGTTTTTATTCAAAGACAGAAAAATTTAGAAATCCAAAGAAAAAGAAAAAAAATCATGAACTAAAGTACTGTGCTGCACTGTCAGTAGCAAAATGAAGAAAAGCGGCAGATGCTATCAGAAACTGTGAAGAACTGCCTCTGGTCCCAGGCTAACTCACACAGAAATAGTTCAGGAGCTACTAAAATAGTTTTTACTCTATTCCCCTGTCCTTTATGATGCCAAGCCACTTCTACCAGTAAGATTGAATAGTGTGGCCAGCTTGAAGATGGTTAGCATTTGTCATATAAGCACCCAAACGGGGAGAGGCCATCACTACTCCACATCACGTGGCATGTCAGTGTTACTCTTTTTGCTAACAGGTATTATCACTTTCAGAGAGAAGCTCCTATGCTCTCATGTTCTTGAAATTATTGAGGAAGAGCTGTCTAAATTATTTTGCCTTTGACTAGAATAATGTAGACATACTAAATACTTCTAAGTGCTTTTTAAAAATAATTTTGCATAGAGACCACAGTATGTTTAACACACTCACATCTAACCTGATTTTAATTAACATCTCTGTTAATTTCGGGTAGAAAATGTTGACATTCTCAATATATTTCATGTTCAGTTTACTTTAATATTGTATTTGGTAAGCATCTAATTCACTCATTTGGAGCAGTTGTATGAAATTAAACCATCAGACTTTGTCCCAAGTGTGTTTTGAACTTTTGTAACTAAGTAAAATAAAAGGGATAATGTAAAATATTTTGAAAGAACCAATAAATCTGGTATATAAAACAATACACTCACATGGAAAAATTATCCACATGCTTTCATCATATAAAGAACATGGTTTGTATGGTAAAGTTTCTAAAAGCATAAAGTTTAAAATTACAAACAGTTATAGATAAACAGCGGTCAAAGTAATTCACTAATCTCTGTGTTTTGTAAACCAACTATTTGGCTTGATAATGATAGTCATAACAATATGATTGATTCTGTTTGCACATAAACAGTAGTCTATGCCCAAAGTAATATGGAAGAACTCAGACATAAGTTTTACTCCCATACCTGCATTATTACAGGAATGTCCCTATTGTTATATACAGGAACAATTACACATCCAAACTAAGAGTGCGTGTGTAAGCTGTACTCTAAAATCTGTATCTAAGTAGAACCAGGAAAAATAGACCCTAAGAGAATAAACAGCCCCATTCCCATTACGGAGAGAAAACTGAGCACACAGTACAAGCGGTTGACCTGGATCTTGGGAACTTGTAAAGTACAAGCAAGCAGCTAATTATAGGTATAGCCTATATGACACAAATGATGTACAATACAGTTTGACCATAGGGACCATGAAAAGAAAGTAGGCACCTGTGGGATATTATTCTTCCTT
>NW_009207406.1:0-9905 GCF_000690835.1 Fulmarus glacialis | reverse complement strand
AATGTAAATCAGACCTGGCCTTCTCAAATGGTTGCACTGGGAAGTGAGACTAGCCATAGCATCATCAGAGGGAAAAACGCAGGGGAGAACAGAGCGGACCAAGTACAAGGGGAAGCGGTGTGAGGGCATGCTGGCTCTGGTCACAAGGTCATCTGCTGGTAGCAACAAACATCACAGTAGCCTTGATGCAGCTGGCTGCTGCCATGTACTCAGAGCTAAAAAATCCCACCACACACAGTCCCCTGTATTTTTAAAATGTGGACTAACTCTGTTAGGAAATAAAAGGTTATAAGCAGTTTAAAATATCACTCTCAAAAGTTAGTTTTTATAAAACAAAAAATAAGTATAAATAACATTACAAAGCAAAGCTTGGACAAAGGCTATGCAGAATGAAAAACCCCATCACTTTCTATTTGTTCTGAGTGTCTTCACCTTGTAATAAAGGATATTGGACACAATTCTAATATAACTTCATTTGAAGATAACCACAGGCACTTTTTAGCTATCTTGTTTGTGACATCAGTCTGGTTATGGGAAATTCATCCATGTTTTACCTCCAAGCACCTGCTAATTTGGACCCAGAAAGAATATAAATTGTATAATTATTCCCTTTATAACTTTTACACACTGGGTAGCGTCCACAGTGTAATGGAGAATAATGGCAATAGTTTCTATGCTTTAAATGTTGTTTTCTTCACTTCAAAATAGCAATTTAAGTGTAAACAGTAGAAAGGTGAATAAGGCCAATGACCGGTAACAGAAATTTTGTCCAAACAGATATCTTTTTATTAAGATTTATTTAAAAGTCAAACAAGAAAACTCCTAAATATCTGGTGCTGCTAATGTAACAGTGATTAATTGTGTAACTCACCTTTATTCTGTTTCAAGTATCTGTCATGGGGCCTCAGAGCACTGGAGGGGCACTTTTTGGTGTGGAGTTCTTAAACCTAAATAAATGAATAAATAAATAAAAACAGCAACCTGGCCTCTAGGAAAGCTGTAGTTACTTTAAATTGTCATAAGTTTTCCTTTGGATGCACAAATCCAGAGCACCTTTGTAGGTGCCTTCCTTAATCCAGGCTGGTGTGACTAATTTAATCCCTTACCACTCATTTTAAGGCACAAAACCCTATATAAAATATCATTTAAGAGATTGCCATTAATATAGTACTGCATGTGGTTTCACTTGACACAAATAAGGTTAGTACTTAAACACAAGAAATGGGATTACATCCTATTCTTTGTACTTTTGTAGTCTGAACACCTAAGTAGGATATTCTGATAATTTAATGTTTAATAATAAGAATCCCACCCTTGCTGATTGGACCAGCCATCTAACATGCAGCTGTCTGACCCAAGACATCACTATAGATTAATTACAGAAACTAAACAGAATTAACAATGACTAAGCTCTGCCCTCCCAGTGTTAACACACACAAATATTAAATGATTCAGAAATACCTATGTAAACAAATAATAAGGTAGCCTTCACTTCTGTTCAGCCAAAGCCAAGAAAAAAAAAATTATGAATTTTGGGTTTCTGCACCTCACTGCAACTGGGGACCTGTTAGGAACCCAAATGTGCTTCCATCACATCATAGGGTCTTTGGTATCAGATGCGCAGGTTTGGATGAGAGCAAGATTGCTCTGGTACACCTCTTCCTGTGGTTTTCTCTCTGCATGCCCACCACCTCCACCTAGATAGCAGGGCAGCTGCATACCATGGCCCACTCTGAAACCAATCTCCCAGTCATTCACACCAGGACCTCTTTCCTTTTCAATGAATTACTGTCTACGGGAGTGGGAGAACTGGTGGTCAGCCAACGTGAGGCCAGGACACAAACAGTGCAAGGGCAGAGATCCAGGAGCCCTTCCTGGAAGGGAAGGCTTCCAGGTTCTTCACTGCAGACCTACTACTGATGGGCATGCGAGGAGGTGGAGGAGCAGTGCTTCACAGCCTAATCCAGCTCTTTTCCGCAAGTATGTTTGGAAAGCGTAGTGTGGACATGCTAGTTCACATCACCAAATGAATCTCAAGTCTCACCAAAGGTTCTGATGTGAAAGAGGTGCTTAACTGAACTTTAGGTTTTGATCAGGTAACTTACTGTTTACATGCATTTTACCAGATCAAAGGATTACATGCGTCAGATTAGGATCATATTCTTCACAAAATCACATCTTTGTGCAAAGTTCATTTTCAACATCATGCTTCTTTCTTGACTCAGTTATTGCTTGGAAGGAAAAAAAAAAAAATTAAATGCACACTTTCATGCTATACATTCAATACATTTGTGTATTTGGTATTTAGATAGCACACACTGTTATGTTTTAAACCAGTAATGACTAGGTTAAAAATATGTTCATGAGAATGCAAAATAAAACCTGAAACACCATATTTGGCAGCATAAAGCTTCAGAATCTTTCTGGAACTTATGGATTTAATTGCCAACAAACATTAAATAAGAGTAGATTTTTTTATTAGCTAGATCACAATTACTTATTTTGGTAGAAATCTATCTGGACAGAGTCATGATCTGAGATAATTTCACAAAGATTTGATGAATCTGAGGGCTATATGCTTTATTTGTTGAGTGTAACCCTGAAATTTGTGGATGAATTTCTTTTGTGGATAAGTTTATTTTGCTAACAAAGAATCATGACAATTTCATTGTATTTTTTTTACCTAGCAACGTACCGTATTATTTTCTTGATTTTTAATTGAAATCGATCCTTTAAAATATGTTCTGTGCTTCTCTTTTGTCTTCTCCTGTAAGAACATTGTTAATTATTCCCATTCTTGCATCCTCCCAGTCACTATCCTCTGTAATATTTATAGTGCAGAGGCGATGCAAAAGAGGTGGGGGGGATAGGGACAAATCTTCAGTTAGCATTAAGTTTTACAGCTCTATGAAAGGTATGCTTTCATGTGGGACATGAGAATAAGAGTGGTAAATGTGTGTTCCTATAAAGCTGTTTTGAAATTCTGGGGTAGGTTTCAGACCACCATGTAAAATGTCAGCCTACAGACTGTGTAAACGATCATAGCTCCACTGAGGTCAAACTGAGGTTACAGCAGCATGATTTTAATCTTGGCATTTTGTAGCCCGGCATGCTGCTGTAGTCTCATACAAAATCTTCATATATAATTTAACATTTTAAAGTGCTCTTTTTTCCCTGTATTTTGACTGACAAACAACAACTTGCTTGCTGCATGTTCTGTTGTATGCTGGACTTTTTCCCCTTTCTGTTGTGTGGATAAAAGCACATTTGTTTTTTATGCTACACACACTGCACTGTTATCTCCATTATCTTTATGCAACACTTATTTTTTCCTTTTTTTTTTTTTGACTGTGAGCAAACACATGCACCCTCTTAGCAGTTCCCTGCATCAGTATTTTGTTTGCTAATGAACTGAGTGTGATGAGCTATATGAATAGCTTCCTCTGCTATCAGATTGTACTCTGGACCTTAATGACAGTTCGTTATCAACAGTTCCAATTACCAATGAATCCCTAACTCGTTCTTCTTTGTCTGCCCACATTTCACAACACTTAGCCAGTTGTCACAACATCCTAAGAAAAGCCTTTATTGATCATTCCCTTTTTTGATACATAATCTTCTCACGTCTCCTTTCTTATTTCTACACTTTTTTTCATCTCCATACATGAGAACATGATAAATGTGGTCACCTACTGCTCCCCTACTGTGATTGTCTGTTACTGTCCCTGTTACCTTTGGAAGCTAGAACAATGATCACCTCCTGCAAGCTACAAGAAACTGTAAACTGAAATCAAAACTTTCAGGAACATATTATACATAAGCTACAACTGATATTATGCTGCCAATGAAATACTTAATGTCATGTATACAGTGTTATTCACATATACTGACATGGGAATTGGGAACTTCCCAGTTCTGGTATTCAAAAATAACGTTACACTTCCTCTGCTATTCTAACCTGGCACATTGTGTCATAGGTATTCCTACAACATCCTCACTTGGGCGTGGCTTTTCAGAAGATCCTTTGGGAGTTCAGCATCCCAAAGCTTACAGGTAGAATACTTTCAAGGAACCAGATTTGTACACTAAATAGGGTTACTTTGTTTATGGTCATTTCAAGAGCTGCTGGCACATTTACCTTACATTTTTTATTTTCCCCAAGACTTTCTAGGGCAGTTCTTTCCAGCAGTAAAAAAACCCAACCTCTTGCATATTCCGTGGAACAGATACAAAGGAAAAAATTGGTTGAACTTAATAACGGGGCTCCGTGCAGTTCCATTTATTCCAGTAATTTTTTCATGGTTTGCACCAAATAAGGTTGCAAGGCTTCTAAAAATTCTGAAGCAATAATTGTCTAAGGTGCTTTATGCAATTAATGCTGCGCCGCTCCTCAAAGGACTATGCAAATACAAAGCATGTTTTGTTTTGTTTAAAAAAATATGATTACTACAGAAAAGCCTCCTGTACCCTTTTCTTCCATGAAAAGCAGATGGTGTGTTAATGCATAAAACATACAAAACTGTGTCTCAGAGTGTAGTTTCAGACTATGCTCAGTATGCAAACTCTTTAAATTAAAATGTTAGTATACAAGCCTTTAGATCTTTCATCTCTTATTTTTTCTCCATCAACAAAAAGTACACGTTAGTAGAAGACAAAACAGAAATTTAAAATCTATGCTGCCTAGCATCTCATTTTGGTTTTAGCAGCATCACCCAGACCCGAGTGACAAAAATCTAGATCAAATCATTAGGAGTCACTCCTGTGGTTTGTTTAATTAAATATAAAGCAAAGTTTTAAAGCACCAGTAACAAAAATTAAAACAAGAACTCAGCAAAGAGAGATCACACAGAAGCATTAAGCTTCATACTTCCTGTTTCAAAAACATCACATTCATCAGCTTTCACTGTGAATTAAATACACATGTTGTAATACGTATATCCATTGCTTTGCAAGCATCTCTCTAGGCAGAACTGGTACTTGCAAAACCGTTGGTCTAGACGAAGCAATGCTTAAGGCAGTGATGCGAGAGTAAGGGCACACGGCCTGTATCCTAGATGGAGCACAGGAGTATCAGCAGAGCTCGGCTGGCTGAAGCTAACATGAACCAGGCTTTGGTGAGCCAAGACTCAGGTTACCATACCACATCCTTGGAGAAGATGGGAAGACAGGATACATAGGAGATATTGCTGCGCATGTCTGGTACAGATTGCCTCATCAAGGAAGAAGAGGCAGATGAGGCCTTCTTCAGGCATCTGGAAGGAGCCTTGCATGCTTCCAACCTCAGCTCTTCTGCACCTCTGTGACAGTTGGGGACTTGTGCTGTCAGGAAAATGAAAAGATTATTTATTTATCTCAAGGTCACAGGCAAACTGAGGGACAAAGAGAGCAAGGACTAAAAGAGCTCCCACCAAAAACGTGTTTGCAGACCACTTCCTTGCAAAGTAATACTCTTTTTTCCCTTAGGAGCAAGAGGGATATTAACTCACCAAGCACTTCTTTCTTCCCTAGCATGCATAAAGGATTTCTCAAACTAGAATAGAAAGAAGAGGGAGCACTGAATGACCAAATGTATTCTGTGAGCTAGGGACTGGGGAAAAAAAAAAATGAGGACTGCTAGGTACGGTGACTATGCAAACAGTTAAGAAATCAATAGCATGCTCTCTATTAACATACGTTAATGGAACGAGTAATAGATAGATGCAAAATTCTGCATAATTCATGGATACAGGTGTGGGAGCTTTTTTTTTTTTTTTTAGGTAATGCAGGTAGCTTTATTTCTCTTTTAGGGACTGCAGCAATCATCATTGCAAAAAGTTTAATAGCTTTCAGACAAATTTTTTTGCTTATCTCTTCATTGCCATACCCCATCACTCAAATCTGACCTTTAAATTGAGCCTACAAACCCACTCAAGCTGTAGTTCCAAATAGATGTGTTATCCTCGGGGGCTAAGTCAATACAAAAACAGAAAACCAAAGTATTCCTTAGAGGAGCTATCTATTCTGGTAAGAAATGTTTTAAATATGGATATCTCCTTCTAGGAAAAGCTAGAAGAATAATCAATTCTTACTAAAAGAAAAAATCCTGAGAGTCCACAGTTCCAGAAAGAAATCCTCTCAATTGACACAATGGCACTGTAGACGAAAATTTTAAAAAATGGCAAAACATTATGTGTCCATCAGGGCTACAGGATGACAAATGCTCATGCCACAAGTGAGATGCCTCTCAGCTGAAACCTAACTGCTTTAACAAGACATTCAGAATGCTTTACAAGCAAGACCACCGCAGCTGAATGGCAACGCCATCTACCACTGCAAATAGCCAATTTTCTTTCTGTTATCTACCAAAACAAGAGCCCTATGTGTTCAATCCAAGATGCATAAACATGATCTGGGTAGTTATGAATGCCATTTCCCCTAACCTAGCACATTTCTTCAAATTTCCCCCTGTGCAGCACCTCTACATACAGTTGAAACTGTTTTTTCTGCATATCACACAATGTAAACAGGTATCAACCTCTCAGACATGAGCTGATGTTTCTTATACCTCTGTTCCAGTAACAGCAGTGTAAATTTCAGTGCTGAGGAGCACATTGTTTTGTTCTGTCTCTGGCCACACAGATTCCAGGTCCACTAGTAATAACGACACCAAATACACCCTTGTACCGGATGAATTACTCAGCTACATCAGATAAAATGGTGGATACCATGAGAACTTGATGGTCAGAATGTGCGAAAGTTTTCTTTATTTTCTTCCAGTGTCTAGAATACTTCACTTAAATGTTATTTAGGCTACCAGTGCTAAAGGCCTGCAGAAGAATTTAGGCACCTAAGTACTAAATAGCACTTCTGAAGCAGAATGCCCATTTGCCATCCAACACCATAAGTGCCTTCAGTTTTCACAGTAAAATTACTTGGATATCTATGGTTGCGTTCATAACAAAGTTCTTGAGCGACCTGAGCCGTAGCCAGCTAACAAAAGCCAATGCAGGCATTCCTCCGCCTGCTTGTGTAAGCCTGCTCTACTTTGTGTAAGCAAACTCTGAAAAAAGCACTGGTTTGAGAGCTACAGAAAATGCTACAATGGATGCAACTTACACCTCTCACTTTAAGGTCATGGTTCTCCCAGGAAGATTAAGTCCTTCCCACTGCAGTTTTGGACAGTATAAAAAAACAACAGGTCACTGAATACATGTCAAGTATGCATAACCACAAGAACCCCTTTTCTGTTTTTCAGTACTGGTTTTCTATTTCCATGTGCAATGTGTTTCTGGTTGTTAGGGTCAACTGAACTGAATAAAAATATTCAAGAACGTGTAGCAACGGGCCATTTTAACAGAAACTTTGCCTACAGTTTGTGCTAAAGCCCATGTTCCAACAGTATTAACACAAAATAATTCCATAATTGATAGTTGTTATGAACAGAGGTATAATTTTAACAAGATGTGTCTATTTGAAGAAATATTTCAATGCTGACTTCATATTTATTAAACTAAAAGCTTTTTTCTTTTTTCCTTTATGTTTTATTCATAAGATCCCCTTTTGCTTTTTCAGTTTAAATAAAGAACTGTGATTATCTGTAAAACTGATTGCTTAAAGTAATTAATCATTTTCCTTATGAAATTTCCTGGGTAAATTAAGGATCTTATAATTGAAGGGTTTTCTCTTGTGTAAATGGAACATGCTGAGAGCCTAGACTGAGAAATAAATGTACTGCCCAGACCCCTAAAGCCGTTTTTTTTTTTAATTCTTTTACTAGAAGTAACAGCTGTCTGACAGTAGTGCAATAAAGTATTGTTTTTAATTAACAGAAATATATTGATATCTTCTTAATAATACTAATTTTCTACAAAGGAAAATGTTTAGCCAATTTTTTTAAAAATAATCTAATAACAACACCACTCTTGTACTCAGAGTTTATATTAGGCCAATCATAAACATGGAGGATAAACTGATGTTTGCTTATGGTACCTCAGCAAACCTAAGCTGCAATTGCAGTGGCTTGCTCAGAGTTACACAGGCTGGAATCACACCCAAAACTCCGGATTACAGGCAGTCATTTAACCAAAAGACTCCCCCGTTTTCTCCTAGGCCAAGGCCAATACCCTGTGGTATCAGATAAAAAGGAAGGCCATCAGAAAACCCTAGACATTAAAAAGACAGGATGTACGTGTGCATGTATATGTGTGCTTAAGCATGCTAAAAAAATGTAAATATTGAGACTGTTAAAATGAATAGGAGAACAAAACTTGTCTGCTCCTTGAGCTCAGTAAGAAACAGCATTCTCTCTGAGATTCTTATTGATAAACAGTAGTGTGAAATGTTAGACACTGAAAAATATAGAAATGGATAAGAAGACTTTGAAAACAATAGGAAGGAGTCAGAAGAAGGCGAGTAAGCAAGATGTGGCAGTCAGTTTATACAACCCCCACTGGAATAAATGCTTCTAATGGTGATGGAATGGTTGGATTCAACCCCCATGGGACAGAAAAAGATTATGAATTTAATGAGAATTTAACAGGAGTACAATTGTAATAAGGGATTGCTTGTACTGATGTTTGATTCTAATTCAACTCTGCTGTAAGTGAAAAAAAAAGTCTCATTTTCTTATATTTGCTTCTTGGAGGGTTGACTGCAGCTCAGAGAATTTACTCTGAGTGAATGCGCTGTTTAGTTCTTATTTACAGCATCATCAAAAAAGCAATAGCATGAAACATTATGTCTAACAGGTTCATCAGAAAAACCTGCAATTAACATAGTATTACTGATTTCGATTTTGAAGCCAAATTCCTGCCAAGCTACCCTACAGATAACATGGGTAAAAAGAGCTTCAGAAATTCACAGTGAACTCTGAGATAATAAACAGCCCATTGCCAAGAAGACAAAAATATCTGCATTCTTGGCCTATATGAGTTTCTACTACTCTGACTTAAGTAACAGTCCAAGCTATCCAGTGTCCAAGAGGGAGAAGAAAATACAATTATTAATTCCTGCACAGGCTACCACAGTCTATGTCTTTGTCTGCAAAGAAGCATTATGACTGCAAGGAAACATTATGACTGCAAGGAAGCATTATGACTGAAAATCAGTATCATCAGAATCAAGGCAATTTCCAAGACTAAGTAATATCAGAATCAGCAAAAGCAGACAAATTAGAACCAGAACTAATTAAAACCGTTGTCGCAACATCATTTGGATTTTATGAGATTATTAAACAATTTAGAAAATTCATTTTTATTTCTCACAGTCTATGGCGCTTCCTTGGCCAGGGCTGGATGCAGAAACACCAGAATATTGAGCTACTACAAAGCCCCCTTTCCTATGGTGCTGACTATGAGTAAGGATCACACAGGTGTTACACAGTCACACTCAAGTGATTCTGCTCCCTTATCTCACAAAGACTTTAATAAGGCCAGGATGCCTCTGACAGTCCACGTGTGGTCAAGATTTTCAGGCTATGGCACACACAAATCATGCACAGACAACCAAGTAGGATTAAACAAGTTAACACGATAACTGACTGCAGCGTATCACAGCAATCTTCCTGGTATAATATGTTCCTGCTCTCAAAAGAGCTAATTAAGTTAGGCAAAGTGTAACATTAATGAACCTGTACAGCTCCTACAACCTGAGAAAGCTTGAGGAAATGTTTCCTACACTAACAAAGGTGACAAAAATAGCTGCGACTACTCCATCTTCCTCTCTTCAGAGAAAGGAAAAAGCAAGCAAGCAAAACAACACAGCAACTGCATCCTAAATTTCAGGTTGCTTCCTCAGCAACTCTAAGTCAGGTTTCTCTTCAGTCACCACCTTATGCTCAAATTTTCCTGCTGGCATCATTACAGAGTTCCTCAACCTGTCAAGAGCCTCCAAGGATCCTGTCACCCAGCACCGTGGGGCCGGGCAGG
>NW_009207405.1:58085-62740 GCF_000690835.1 Fulmarus glacialis | reverse complement strand
CCTGTTGTCCCCATCTCTCTCTCCCTCCCACCCCATCCTCTCCCCCCTGTTTCCCTGTCCCTCTGTCTCACTCACTGCCCTTCCCCCCAGCACTGTCCTTCCATCTCTCTGGCTGTTCCCTGGTCTCTCTTGCTGTCCCTCTCTCTCTCTGTGTCTCATGGCCCCCATCTTTTTCACTGTTGCTCCCTCCCTGTCCCTGTGTCTGTCTCTCTCCCTGCCCTTGCTGTTCCTTCCTCTTGCATGCTGTCCTTTCTCCCTCTCTCTGTGTCCTCTCCTCTCTACCTCTCAGTGTACCTCCCTCCCCCTCTCTCACTTTCCATCCCTCCCTACTCTTGCTGTCTATCCCCCTCACTCTTTCTCTCCCACTGTCCCTCCTGGTCTTTTTCTCTCCCCCTGCCCCTGGTGTCCCTGACTGTCTCCCCCTGCTGTACCTTCCTCTCATTCCCTCTCACTGCCCCTGCTGCTCTCCCTCTGCCTCACTGTTCCTTTCAGTCTCCCTGTCTTGCTCCCTGCTCCTCTCTCTGTCTCGTTGTCCCTACGTATCTTTATCTCTCTCTCTCACTGCTCCTACACTTCTTTCACGCTCAGTGTCCCTCCCCCTTTCTCATAATTTCCGCACATTTACACTTTTCCTTTCTCATCTGTCACTCTCCCTTTCTCTGTCTCTCTCACGTTCCCTTTTTTGTGTATTTTCCTTTCTTGGACACTTTGCCTCTCTCACAAGCGCTCTCCCTGTCTTGCACATACTTTGTGTCTCTGGCATGCTCGTTGCCTCTACTGTATGGTCTTTACTTCCCTTGCACGCTTTTTGCCTCTCTTGAATAAGCTTTCCCTCTCTGCCTTACAAGCTTTTTGACTTATATTGACCCTGTTATATCCTTTCTGTCTCCGTTTCTCTATCTCATGCTTTCCTTCTCTTGCGCATGCTGTTATGTGCAACCTGGCAACCTCTCTCACACACTTGCCCTCTCTCACACTTTTACACTCTCAGTTCTGCAGCCTCTCTGTCACATTTGCCCTGTCTTGCGTGCTTTCATTCTCATACGCTATCCTCTCATTTGTACATCCCATCTCATGGACTTTCCCTTTCTCCCACCTTCTCTCCAGTGCTTGCTTTCTCTTGTGCTTTCCGTCTCCACAGGTGTACTCTCCTACTCCTGTATGTGTGCTTTCCTTCTCTCTTGCATGCATGCACTTTCCCTGTCTTGCATGTGCTTCTCCTCCTATGTGCACTTTACCTCTATTGCACGTGCTTTCCCTCTCACTCACTTGTATGGTTGACTTCTTCCTCCATTCCTCACATATGAATTCCTTCTCTCTCGTGCACGCGCTTTTCCATCTCTATCTGTCACACATTCCCTCTGTCCCTCTTGTGCACTTTTTATCTCTCCCCCCCTCCTTGTGCACTTTACCTCTTGCTCATGCTTGTGCTTTCCCTCTCTTGTTCTTGCTTCCCCTTTCCCTCTCACACCCTTTCCCTCTCTTTCTCTTACACACTTCCCTCTCTCACTTTCTTGCGTGATTTGTCATGCTTTCCTCACATGGCTTGCCTTTCTAGCATGCTTTCCTTGTCTCCTACTCTTCTGCATATGCTCTTCCCTATCTCTGCTGCACCCTTCTCCTCTCTTACGCCCTTTCCTTCTTTTATTTTTTCCTTTTCTTGTGGGTTCTCTCTCACACGTTTTGTTTCTCTTCTGTACTTCACTGCCTTTAATGCTTTCCTTTTACCACATGCAGTTTCTCTTTCTGTTGAACAGTCTCCTAATCTCTCTTGCTTGTACTTTTCCTCCCTCATGCACACTCTTTTCCTTCCCCTTTCACTTGCTCTTTCACTTCCCCTCTTCTCCTCTCTTGCTTACACTTTCTGTTCCTCTTATACACTTTCCCTCCCTCTCCTTTTCTTGCACTTTCCTTTTCGTGCATGCTCTCAATTTCTAGAATGCTTTCCCTCTCATGCCTGCTTTTATTTTGTTGCATCTGCTTTTCCTTTTATCTGTTGCAGTTTTCCTTGCCCTTTCTTGTACGCTTTTCTCTCTTGTGTGTCCCTCACACTCTATTAGTTTTTTCCTCCTCTCTCAAGTTTTCCCTCTCTTGCATGCATGCTTTCCTTCTTGCTCTGTTTGTTTCCCCTCTTTTGAGCATGTGCTTTTCCTCTCTTGCACGCTTGCCCCCTCTCACTGTCTTGCACTTTCTTTCTATTGGTTGTGCTTTCCCTCTGTCTTTCTTGTTTGTACTTTCCCTCTTTTGGGCACACTTCCATTTCCGTCTCACATGTGCTTTCCTGTTCTTGGGCTTTCCACCTCTCACATGCTTTACCTTTTCCTTGCACATGATTTCCTTTTGTTGCGAGTATGCTGCAACGTGTTTCCTCTCTCATGCATGCTTTTCCTCTTTCTTGCACACACATGCTCTCTCTTTCTCTCACACACATGCTCTCTCTTTCTCTCACATGTGCTTTCCTTGTTACTTGTGGTTTCTCTCCTGCATGCCCTCCCCCCATGTGCTTCTGCTCTTTCATGGCCTTCTCCTCTCTTGTGCACTTGCTCTCTCAACCTTTCTTGCTGTCATGCTCTTGCAGGCTTTCCTGCTCTCACACTTTTTTCATACTGTGTGCTTTTCCTCTCTCGTGTGCAATTTTTCTCATCTCATTCCTTCTCTCTTGCTCTTTTTTCCTGCTTTCTCTTGCATGCTTTTCCGCTCTTGTGCTTGTACCTTCCCCTCTCCCATGCTTTTTGTCTTGCATACTTTCCCAATCTCATGTGCCTTTTTTCTTGTCTCTCTTTCTTTTGCTATCCTTCTCACACAAGCTTTCTTTCTTGTGCAGTTTTCGCTCTGTCACTCTTTTCTTGTTGCTGTCTTGCTCTTCCATCTTCCTTGGACTCTTGAGCTTTACCTCTCTTTTGTGTGCTTTGCCTCCTGCTCCCACTTACGATGTCTCTTCCTTGCTCACACTGTCCCTCTCTCATGGTTTCCCTCTGTATTGCATGCTTTGCTTATCCCACCTGTTCATGTTTTCTCTTGCTTGCTCTTTTTTGTGTGTTGTTTTCCTCTTTTGTGCATGCTTTCCCTTTTTTGGGGACATTTCCCATTTCTCCCCCCCTCACACGTTCCTTCGCTCTCTTGCGTGCTTTTTCCTTCTCACTGTCTTGTGCTTTTTGTCTGCCTCTTGTGCTTTTCCTTTCTCACTGATGTGCTTTCTATCTCTCCCCTCCATGCCCCAAATGCTTTCTCTGTCTTACACACTTTCCTTTTCTGTCTTGCCAGCATTCTCTCTCACACCCCACTTCCCTCTCTGGTAGTCTCTCTCTTGCAGCTTCTCCCCCTCTGTCTTGTGGTTTCCCCTCTGTTTCTCAGTGATGGACTTTCCCTCTTTCATTCTGCCACGCTTCCTTGCATGTGTGTTCACGTCTTCTTAGGCATGTCCCCTCTCTCTTGCATGTTCTGTCCCACTTTCTCTTTTCCCTCATGAGCAATTTTGCTTTCTCTGTCACGTGCTTTCTCTCTCTCTGTTGTGGCCTTTATCTCTCTCTTTTTTCCCTCTCCCATGTGCAGATGTGCTTCCCCTCTCTGTCTTGCTTTTCCCCTTTTTTCACTATTTTGAGCATTCTTTCCTTCTCTTGAGAACACACGATTGTTCTCTGTTGCTCTGTCTCACATGCTTTCTCTCTCTCTGTTACGCTTTTTTCCCCTTGCATGCTGCCCTTTATACACATGCTCTCCTCTTCTTGTTTGTGCCTTTTCTCTCGCATGCTTTCCCTCTTGCTCTCATGGGCTTTCCCTCTCTTTGTGTGTCCCTTCTCTCTCTTGCATGCACCTTCCCGTGCTCCTGTGTGTGGTTTTCCACACTTTTGCACACTTTTCCACTCATATGTGCTTTTTGTTATTCTTGCAGTTTCTTTTCCCTCTCAATCTTTCACTCTTTTTGTTTTGCTTTTTTGCTTTTTCCCTCTTCTTTGATCTCTTGAGCTTTCCATCTTTCTCATGTGCATATTCTGTCATGCACTCTTTTCCCCTTGTTCAAATCTCCCCCTCTTGCGCATGCTTTTTCCCTTTCTTATGCGCTTTCCCTTTCTTGTACTTCCCTGCTTATGCAGTTTCTTGGTGTGCTCTTCCCCTCTCTCTTGCATGTTATTGCCCTCTTTCTTGTGTACTATTTCCTTTTTTTCACATGAATGCTTATCCTCTCTGTCACATGCTCTCCCCCTGTTGTACATGGTTTCCCTTTCCTGCACATGCACTTTCCCTTGCTCTTTTCTTCTCTTTTTCTTAATCTCTTGAGCTTTCTGTTTCTCCCGCTTGCTTTATCTTACAGATAGTCTTTATCCCTTATGTGTGCTTTCTCTCTTAAGCATGCCCTCTGCCTTGCAGATGCTTACCCTCTGTTGTGTGCTTTCCCTTTTCTCATTGCTTTCCCTCTTTCTCTCATGCTCACTCTTTTCCTCTTATTTACGCTTTCCTAATACCCATCTGCAACGTACTTTCCCACTCTCTCCTTTCTCTCACTCCCTCTTTTCCCTCTCACTTCTCCTCTAGTCTTCTCTCACACTCCACCCCTCTTGCTGGCTCTCTGTCCTTGTCTCTCACTCATTCCCTTGTGCTCTTGCTCTTGCCCTCATGCTTAATTTTCCATCTTTCTTTCTCTCTTTTGCTTGCTT
>NW_009207405.1:57408-57844 GCF_000690835.1 Fulmarus glacialis | reverse complement strand
CCCTCTCAGCTGCTCTCTTTCCTTATGCTTGTGTGCTTCTTGCTGTCTTCTATACCCACTTACTTGCTCTTTCACTCTTCCCTTCTTTCTTCCCTGTCACTCATTATGCTATCTTGTCCCCTCTCACTCTCCCTCTCTGCCTCTTCTTTCCTCTTGCTTGATCTCTTTTGCTTTCAGGTGTTGTTTTTCTCTTTCATTTTCTTCTCTGTCTCAGCTCACCTCTTGCCCAGTGTCCTTCCCTTACTCTCTCTGTCTCACTTTCCCTCCTGATTGCTCTGACTCGCAAAATCTCTCCTGTCTGCTTCTCATTCCCTCTTGCTCCCTTTGTTTACTTGTGCTTGCTTTCTCTCTTCCCTTCTGTCTCTCTCCCTCTTGCTGTCTCACTTCCTCACTTACCATCTTTCCCGTTGATTTTCTTTCACATCCATTTTTGCCT
>NW_009207405.1:53578-57219 GCF_000690835.1 Fulmarus glacialis | reverse complement strand
CTGCTAGCTACCTTTTCCTATTCTTGTCTTTCAATCTTGATTGCTCTTTTTGACACTCACTCCCTTTTCTTCTTGCTCTTTCCTTCTGCGTTTTCCTCTCTCAATTGCTTTTTTTCCCTCTGTCTCTATGCCCTGCCCCTGTCTTTCCCTCTTGCTCCTTTCCTTTCATTCTCATACCCCCTTCACAGAATCACAGAATGAATGAGGTTGGAAGGGACTTCTGGAGGTCATCTTGTCCAAACCCCCCTGCTCTAGCAGGGCCACCTAGTGCCTCTTGCTGAGGACCATGTTCAGATGGCTTTGAGTATCTCCAGGGATGGAGACTCCACAAACTCTCTGGGCAACCTGTGCCAGTGCTCAGTCATCCTTCAGTAAAAAGGTGTTTCCTGATGTTCAGAGGGAATCTCCTGTATTTGTGCCCATTGCCTCTTGTCCTGTCACTGGACACCACGAGCCTGGCTCCGTTCTCTTTGCAGCCTCCCTTCAGGTATTTATATACTTTGATAAGATCCTCTCTGGGCCTTCTCTTCTCTAGGCTAAACAATCCCAGCTCTCTCAGCCTTTCCTCATAGGAGAGATGTTCCAGTCCCTTCACCATCTTAATGGCCCTTCACTGGACTCTTTCCAGTAGCTCCGTATCTCTCTTGTAGTGGAAGGTACTCCGTGTTGTAGCCTCACCAGTGCTGAGTAGAGGGGAAAAATTACCTCCCTCAGAATGCTGGCAATACTCTTCCTAATGCAGCCCAGGATACCATTGGCTTCTGCCGCACAGGCACATTGCTGGCTCATTGCAACTTGGTGTCCACCAGGCCCCCAGGTCCTTTTCTGCAAAGCTGCTTTCCAGCTGTGTGGCCTCTGGTATGTACTGGTGCCTGGGGTTGTTCCTCCCCAGGTGCAGGACTTTGCACTTCACTTTGTTGAACTTCCTGAGGTTCCTGTTGGCCCATTTCTGCAGACTGTTAAGGTCCCTCTGAATGGCAGCACAGCCTTCTGGTGTATCAGCCTCTCCTCCTGGTTTTCTATGATCAGCAAGCTTTCTGAGGGCGCACTCTGCCCCATCAGCCAGGTCATTAACAAAAATGTTGAACAGTATTGGAGCCTGTGTTGATCCTTACAGCACTAGTCACTGGCCTCCAACTAGACTTTGTACCACTGTTCACCACCCTCTGGGCTTGGCCGTTAAGCCAGTTTTCAATCCCCCTCACTGTCTGCTTTTCCAGCCCACACTTATTAGCTTCTTTGTGAGGATCTTATGGGAGACAGTGTCAAAGGCCTTACGGAAGTCTAGTTAAGCTATATCCACTGTTCTCCCCTCATCTACTAAGCCAGCTGTTTCATTGTAGAAGGTTATCAGGTTGGTCAACCATGACTTCCCCTTGGTGAATCCATGCTGACTACTCCTGATCACCTTCTTGTCCTTCATGAGCCTGGAAATGGTTTCCAGGAATAGTTGCTTCCCAGAGATCGAGGTGAGGCTGACTGGCCTGTTGTTCCCTGAGTCTTCCTTTTTGAAGATAGGAGTGACAGTTGCTTTCCTCCAGTCCTCAGGCACCTTTCTCAATTCCTATGATCATTCAAAGATTGGGTGTGCCCTTGCAATGACATCAGGCAGCTCCCACAGTATTCCTGAGTGCATCCCATCAGGGCCCTTATGTATGTCCAGTTTGCTTAAGTATTCTCTGACCTGATCCTCTTCCACCAGGGATGAGTCTTCCTTGCTGTCTACTTTCTCTGGGTCTGTGAGTGTTTAGATTTCTGAAGCATGGTCTTATTAGCAAAGACTGAGGTATTCAGTAGAAGGTATTCAGAAGAAGGTATTCAGTACTTCAGCATTTTCCGTATTTTGTGTCACCTGGTCCCCTGCTGCCTTTAGCAGCAGGAACACATTTGCTCCAGTCATTCTTTTCCCATTCATATACTTGTATAGAAGCCCTTCTTGTTGCATTTGACAACCCTTGCCAGATTCAATTCCAGGTGGGCTTTGGCTTTTCTAACTGTATCTCTATATGCTCGGACAGTGTCTCTGTATTCCTTCTGGGTTACCTGTCCCTACTTCCACCTTCTGTATGCTTTCTTTTTATGTTTGACTTTTTCCAGGAGCTCCTTGTTCATCCATGCAGGCCTCTTGGCATTTGTGCGTGAATTCCTGCTCACTGGGATGAACTGCTCTTGAGCTTGGAGGAGGCAATCCTCAAATATCAGCCAGTTTTCTTGGACCCCTCTTCCCTCCAGGGTCTTTTCCTAGAGGATTTTCAAGCAGATCCTGGAGAGGCCAAAATCTGTTTTCCTGACGTCAAGGGTTGTGATCTTGCTTTTTACTTTCTTCCCTCCTTTCACGAGTGGCCGTCTCATGGTCACTGCAACCAAGGCTGCCTTTGAATTTTACAACCCAAACAAGTCTTTCCCTGTTTGTGAATATGAGGTCCAGCAGAGCACCGCTTCTCATAGGCTTCTCTATCAGTCGGGTCAGGAAATTGTCACTGATGCTTTCCAGGAACCTCCTGGATTGCTTATGCCCTGCTGGGTTGTCACTCCAGCAGATATTGGGGTGGTTGAAGTGGTCATGAGGACCACGGCCTGCAAACATGAGGCTCTTATAGCTACCTGTAGGAGGTCTTATCTACTTGTTCTTCCTGGTCAGGCAGCCTATAGCAAACACCCATTACAATGTCACTTGTACTGGTCTGCTCTTTAATCCTTACCTATAAGCTCTCTCAAAAGCACACCCAGATCCTCCTCAGCTTTGAAGACAGTGAACCTGTTCCATAGTTGAAAGCCTTCAGGTAGAGCAGGAGCCTTCCTCTTGGTGCCAGAAGTCACCGTCTTCCATCCTTGGCCTTCCACAGAGTTTTCACTTACCATTCTGCTAGGGACAGACTTTTCCTGTATCTGCACTGCAGTTGGGGTCTAGGGCCCTTGAAGCTATAGTGTCTCTCTCTCATCCTCTCTGATGCTGCAAAGACTTCTCACTTCCTCCCGTAACTCCTCCACTTGGTGACACAGCTCTTCAACAACAGCGTATCTGCTGCAGGAAAGAAGGCCATCTCTGCAAGCCTTAGGGTGAGGCCCTGCGCAATCCCTGCAGCTGGGGTCTTGCAGGCCTTGCAGGCCTTGCTATCCAAAACTCCATCTGGGACAGCTGCACCAAGAGCTGCGGGAGAATGTGCTCTGGTGCATCACTACCATGCCTGAGAATGTTTAGGCTAGTCTGAATTGAGATGAGGATCCATTAATTGCACCCTTCTGCACAAACTGCTGTGTCTCTTAACTATGTGCTAGGCCTACCAGCTATACAGGTGCTTGACCCTTTCTTACCAGACAGCAGCTGTAACAAAGGCTTCAGCACCCTGCGTCAAGGGCAACTGACTGAACACATTAGAAACTGCTGGAGCTTCCTCAGGCCCACAGTCCTGGGGCTCCCCTTACCTTGTCTTACCTTGCAAGAGCATGTATCCTCAAATTCCTCAGAGAGTTCCCAGGAGTCCCCCAGTGTTCCTGGACCCTGTCACCAGGAGCTCCCAAAGGAGAACCCAGAAACTGTTGTGCAAACTGCTTGCTCTTTTGCTCCTTCTCTCCTGCTAGTTGTCTTTCCCTCTCCTCTCTCTTTGTTCCTCTTTCTCTTCCCTTTCCTCACATTCATT
>NW_009207405.1:52918-53475 GCF_000690835.1 Fulmarus glacialis | reverse complement strand
TCCCTCTCCATTATTTTCTTTCCCTTTCTCTCCTAATCAGTCTTTCCAAGTCACTTTCCCTTTGTCTCTTCTCCTGTTCTCTTCCCCCCTTACTCTTTTCCCCTCTCCCTCACTGTTCTTACCTCTGCCTTTTGCCTCCTTGCCCACTCTCTCCTCTTCACTCACCTGCTCCCCTCTCTTGTTCTCGCACTTCTATGCCTGTTGCTGTCCCTTTCTCCCCTTGTCAGGCTGAATCTGTCCCACTGCATTGCTTGGTTTTGATCTCTTTACCTCATGCTCACTGTCTTTCCCTCTGTCTCTTTGCTTGTGTCCTTCTCTCTTGTTCACTCCCTGTCAATCTCTGCTTATGCTTGCTCTTACCTTCTCCCTGTCCTTTCCTTCTTGCTTGCTGTCTTACCTTCGCTTTTCTTTCCCTCTGCCTGACTCACTTTATTTCCCTCTCACTCTTTTCTATCTGCTCTTTTTTTTCTCTCAATCACACTCTCGCTTTCTTTGCCTCTGTTTCTATTTCTGTGTCTTTGCCTCTCAGTCTGTCTATCCCGCATGCTCCTTTCCAA